>NW_026849068.1:0-209181 GCF_030867785.1 Colletotrichum acutatum
AGATATAGACCCGTGAGTTCATTCTCTCATGACTATCTATGACTCCGTCCTGATAGCCCTGGCAGAACATACCGCCTGTGAATCCGACTTATGCGATTCTCAACCTGCTTTCCGAGGTTTGTGACACGCTAGTAGATCCTCGGGATCCTCGAAGTCAGGACGAAAGTTACCAGAATCAACTCAAGGACCTTGGCGGAAGGGTCCGAGATATCTCCGTCAAAACAGCCATACCATCGGCTTCAGACCCTGAGGCCGCCTTCGCTATTGAACTATACCAGATGGCGACACAAATTTATCTCGTACGAGCCTCGCAGAGCCCATGGGAGCCACCTGCGAACCTTGATGCTCTGGTGGAGGCGGCTTTCGCGGGACCTGTTCAGTCATGCACCTGCGAGCACTTCTTTCCTCTACTGATTCTTGCTTGCGAGGCACAACGTGACGAACAGAGGATCGGCATCATCAACTTAATCGAAAGAACCCAAAGAGATGTTCGAATACGAAGCATACAAGCAGTCAAGAATACGATACAGTCCATTTGGGTGCAGCAGGATCTGCACAAGGATGATGATGTGTTGGTGGATTATCTTGGCACTTTGAGTTCGGCGATCAGCTCCAGCAATACTGTACCATCATTCGCATAGATTGCAGAACACCATTGAACAACAGTGATGGCAACGAACACACTGAGAAAAATACCGAGAATACAATGGTATCGTCGTTTCGGGGTTTTTAACTACGGCCGCACAACAGGTGTTGTTCACGAGACCCTCCCAGGAGCAGTAATAAAGGAGGTGGTTTCCTAGCATTACTGTTACAACCCTGTCTTCAAGTCTTTACTACGCTTAGTCTGGAATGGGGATAGATATTGGCAAAGAACAGAAGAGGCAAGTTCGCCCATGACTGAGGAGAGGGGGGAAGTCTCACTTTTAGGGATAACATAATTTCTCGCGATGAGTAAAGGGTGGGTTTCTGCCCGTGACGGCTATGATCATTCTGAGTTCGAGATTTTTCAGCATGCAAGTTGCTTTGGTTCTGTTCGACGGAGTTGGGGTGCCTTTTCTAGTCCGTCTGCGCTAAAAAAAACATTTTGCTTCCGTTTTGCTGTAAGCCTCCTACGAGCCCGGAGCCAAAATACATCCGGTCTGCTTCACGTCTCGAATAACGCCACGATCGTTTGCGGCATATCAATAATTTCGATAGTAAGGTTATGACTCGGAACCTTTATTCCCACTCATATATAAGAGCTGTTGTCCGCGCTTGTTCCTGGCCTATTTAGCAATACATCATACAGTAACGGCACGGCACCCTTCAACCGAAATAAATTCCACTCGATTAAAATTCTTAGACATCACATCTTTTTCTACGTCAAATATCCAACGCAAACATGCCCTCTCTGACTCGTGTTGCTCACATCGGCGTAAGTACTGTAAGATAACACTACTCGATCAGCTGCTCATAACTACTAGGCTGCTGGCTCCCTAGGCGCGGCTGTCCTCAAAGAGCTCGTCGACGCCGGTCTCGAAGTGACCGTGCTCTCCCGCACCACAGGAAAGCTCCCCACCGATCTCTCATCGAAAGTCAAAGAGGTCGCCGTCGACTTCACATCAAAGACCGCCATTGCGGACGCGCTTAAGGGCCAAGAAGCCGTCGTCAGCACGATTGGATCAGCTGGACTCTCCCTCCAGGAGACAGTGATCGAGGCCGCCATCGACGCGGGCGTCACCCGTTTCATCCCTTCAGAGTTCGGCAGTGACCTGCAGAACCCCCTCGCCCGTGCACTGCCGGTATTCGTCGACAAGGTCAAGATTGAGGACCTCCTAGAGAAGCGGGCCTCAGAGACAGGCCTGTCGTATACATTCATCTACAACAACCTCTTCCTCGACTGGGGTCTGAACGTCGGCTTCATTGCTGACGTGGCCGGCAAAAAAGCCACCATCTACAACGGGGGCTCATTTCCTATCAGCGTGACCAGGCTTTCGACCGTAGGAAAGGCTGTCGTCGCCGTGCTAGGAAACCCCAACGCGACGAAGAATCAGACGGTTCGCATCCACGACGGAAAGTTGACGAAGCGCGAGATCGTGGAGGCCGCGCAGGCAGTGACGGGTGCCGACGGCTGGGCAATCTCAGAGGAGAAAACAGCGGACGTGCAGGCGAAGTCGGACAAGGCTCTGTCTGAGGGCGTCTTTGACGAGTGGGTTTGGCTGGGATACATTATCCGGGCCTCGCAGACGGAGGAGGCAAAGCCAGGCTATGAGACCGTGCAGAACGATTTGTTGGGCCTCAAGGAGCACTCGACCGATGAGATGAAGACTTTGGTTCAGGAGATTGCTAAGTCTATTGTATCTGCTTGATCGCCTAGCTCCGATCTTCTCTATGAATTTTATGCCATCTGGTCGAGAAAATCTAGCCTGAGAAGTTAGAAGCACTCAACTTTGTCATGATAATGATCCAGCTATTCCCTTAAAAAAGAATATCAGCCGTATGTCATTGGTGGAGGCGCATATAGTGACTTTTAGGAGTCATCTCAATCAGATGGAAGTGTGCATTTATCTCATAGACAGGAGTTTGTTCAATGTCTCCAGCTTCTGTCTCTAAGTCACTCTCTAGAAGATCTATATGATTGAGCGCGCTTTCTAAAGATTGACGACTAGATCTGATGACGAATGTGTCTCTCTACATAGAGTCTATGGTGATCGAGGAAATACTCAATCAGGAATTCTTGAGACAGAATGTGTGATATATTCGATGAAGAATCTTCCTGTATCGTCCTTCTTGCCCCGGACTCCTAGATGCACGCGGTAGGAGAGAGTACGAATGGAGTGTCCTTGCCCATCAAGACCATCGTCGTCATTGGTTTAAATCACGTTGTTATCCCAGGCCCCAGGACAGAAAGCAAAATAGCTTTACTACAATTCTGGTTGTTCACAAAAGCAGACTTTCTAAACTGGACTCAGACTCTCAACCCTGTCCACAATATTTTCAGAGCCTCAGTCCATCCTGACTGAGATACGCATGAATGTCGCTTAGCCGTGCATCGATGGCGCTAACGTGGGTTGCCAGATCGATATCAGGCGGCATGTGGCAACTCTTCACTGCAACTTTAGCTCCCCCCAAGGGCTTCTCATTCAACCATGCCCCCTATTTGGGATACTTCCCATCCCCCACCATCTTGGCAGCGAAGTGTGGCGAGAGAGGATCATAGCGGTTGAGGAGCACTACATGGAGGGTCTACTGGCATTGACAACGCCAGTGGTACCGCATGTCGACGTTCAAGCTCACTGAATTTCTACCCCGGCCTAGGGTCTTGACACCACTTGCAAGAACAGTGCAAACATAAGAAGGGGAAAACGGATCCGACACAGCCGGTTGCAGAGACCAAGCCAGTTGTAACCTGATCACTTTCTTACATCGCATCTCAAAACACTTGAACACGTTCTGGTGACATGTAAGTATAAGACTGACTCAGCAACAAACTGATATGTAAACCACTAGTTTTCATATCCGTCCAGGGTCTTCATGGCTTGATTAGGTCGAACCGTCGGAGTTTGGAGTCAAGTCTCAAACCCCACTCGCAATGAAGATGCTTTGCTACGAACGACTCATGCTGTGGCCAGCTTCTGAAGATTTCTCAAAGCCAATCCCAAGCTTTGTATGCAATTGAGTCAGTAGTCCAGCATCGCCCGTGGTGCTGTGGCTGTTCCACAGGATGCGGTCCCTTACACGGCATGACCAATGCGCTCTTGACTCTTTGACGTTTTGTTGCAATGCCAGTCAGCAGTCTAAGTCCCCACGGATGAACGGCAACTCAATTCTGTTTAGATGAAATCGCTCAAACTTCTGGCCAAGGCGGCCACAGCCGATCAGGGTAAGCCATGGCAAATTCAGCCTACCAGACTCTCCACGTGGCCCCAAATCCTGAAATTGCAGCACCCTGTGCGACACTCACGTCAAGAGAAAATAGACGAACACAAGCATTCAGTCCCCCAGATCTTGCACCAATGACATCGAATAACACACGTCAAACAGTGTGGGAGACCAATCCTCTGATGCTTGTAAACCAACCGGGGAAAGGTGGTCAACTCTGGCCAGAACGCCCGTGTTAGTGTTCCTCCAATGATGAGATCCGCAGGCGTACATGTGCATCTGCAACGATAGTCAAAAGCTCATTATCATCGTTCTGGAACCGTCGTGGCTTTGCTTTCTGGGGGGTTTCTCATCAGAGGTCTAGAACCGGATAATGTGGTGGGCGTGCAGAATTTAGCTGCTTCTCAGGAACGTGGTAGGCAGATAGAATAATTATCATCTCTTGTGCATTATCTTGATCTCTAACTGAGCACGCGCTTCCGACTTTCCGAATATCAAGATTTCAGAAGGTCTTTAGAAGGCAGACGAGTCGGTTTCTTGGCCGACAACCCCCTGTAAACTGACTCGGAGCCGGATCTATCATCCGAGCTTTCCAAGCGGGCTGGGATGAGATGACAATTCCAGATGATGAACGCCGTCGGACTTACGAGCAAAGGGGCAACGATGCATCTCAGGATTTGAACAAAGTGATTATATTGACAAGTCTCACCTGACTGGACCTTCTCACGATGGAAGGTGATACTCGCTTCTTAAGTCTATCTTTCATTCTCAAGTCCATTTCTCAAGTCCGTTCCACAAGTCATTCCCTTAAGTCTATCTTTGACGCCACTCTTTTGAAACTTGAACTTATAGCATCACCGCCACCATGAAGTGCATTTGCATTCTTCCTCTCATCACCGCGACCCTAGTCGCCTCATCAGTCTTACCAAGCAGAGACCTAAGTACGTAACCTACAATATCACCACTCTCAACCCATAAACTGATTACTACTTCAGCCGAGAGACAAGCCAAAATGTGCAAAACCTTTCAAATCTTCAGAGACCCAGACGCCATCACTGGCGGCAGCCCCAGCTTCGTAGGCACGCCGCAATACTGCTGCCAAAACGAGCAATGTCACGTCATCGACCGCGTCGGTGGCATCAACACCTCGGCGAACTTGAACGACTTCCTCGCAGGCACTTTCATCATTGAGGATGCCCGCGGTTAAGATAAGGGGACGCCTGAGTCGAATGATATCCGGGGGGCTACGTATACTGTTGGAGCGCAGGGTGGGTGTAGCAAGTGAAGGGGGTTGTGATGAGTGCAAAGTGTTTCACGATGTAATTAGGGGTTATTCTAGAATACCCATGACTGGTACAGAAAGAAGAGGGTCTTCTTGAGCGAATGAGAATAGATGCATGGGTCACATGGCAAGGTCGCTAAACCACATCGGGCGCCGACAATGTGTGGGTCGGACATGAAACATCACATTCACTGCATTTTTGGCCACCCCAAGGGAGCTCTGTACCATCTAACAGATCAAGATGATCGGAATTTTCAAGTGATACAGAATCCTCCGGCATTACAAAGCGATTGACCCCCGTATCTCACTTCAGCCTTGATAAGCCATAAGAGCACATGTGCATATGTAGGCATCACCTCACTAAGTCCACCACATCCTATGAAGAAACCTTTCGAGGCAAGCATACCACCATTGAAAAGATAACAAGCTCTTGTCGACCGATCTGTATGTTGCATCCGAATGAACTTGGCTCTCGACGAGTACAATCAACTTCAACACCCTCTCAGCTTTCAACAGATTCACTGGATACTACCATACTCTAGTTCTGCCTTATAGTCAGCCCTGAACCAACCGCAGCATAAGAAACGCAGCTTAGAAAGCAGGCTGGCCTTGAACAGCTGATACTGCTGACTGCATGACGTGAAGTTGTCAACCTTGGTCTATCGTCGCCTCCTAATCAACGTCCATAATGATGAAAATCTCCACTTTTACCTCCAGGAAACAAGACCCCAGCCGCTCAGTCAGTGGTAGCTGTGATACACGCTACCTAAGTACCTAAGTAGCGTTCAAGGCTGGCAAGTGGTAAGTCAGTCATCAAATCTGACGAGGCATTTCCACTTCTCGGGGTTCGGGCCCCGAGGCTCAAAGTCTTTACACTGCATTTTTAACTCATGCGGAGGGAGTAGGGCGAGGCAGATTTCCTTCTCCACCCTCCAACTTTCACGGAGGTTGTAGATGAGACTGGCCGCTTCATGTGGCATGTGGGGGCCAATGGCAGAATAATCTTGCTCCGGCGGAAAGTTAGTCGCCTTCACTGCATTCTTGACACCTCCACAGGCAATCCTACACGCATCATCCGTCTCCTGGCACAGGTCACATATAGGGACAATCTCGTTCGTTCAGAAAATCTTACTTCTAGGTATCTATTAAGAGTAACGATAAGGAGGATGGGGAGTTTACTGTCTCTACAGCATCCCAAATGCAGGATATCAACAAAGTACACATGACATGGATATCCAACCAGCCCTCCAGAAAGGGTGGGCAAATGTCACACAGATATATCAATCTGTGATGACGGACTATCACAACGCTTCCTTCAGGTTCGCACCCAAGCTCTCCTTTCTCTAAACAGCTCGCTGGCCCGTACACACATGATCCCTCCCACATTTGTGCCATTTGCTCTCATTTTCTTCTCATCCTTTTCGTACAATGAAAAACTTTTGTTGCGAAGACGCACTTACTCGGTCTTCTTCTTGCCAAAGAGGCCACCCTTCTTCGGCACTCTCGCCAACCAGTACAAGCCCAGGGCGGCAAAAATGTTGAAGATGATGTAGACCCAGGCAATGCCAAAGTTCCTCCAGCGGTCGTTGTAGTCGCTCTTGACGCTCGCCAGGAAGACGTTAGTGTCCTGAATGGTGCAGAACTGGCAGTCGGTGGTGGCGTTGGGCTCGCGAAGGTATCCGCCAGCAGCCGCGATGTAGTTCTCGAGGAAGACTCTACAGCTTTGTCCCGAGGGAGGATCAAAGTGGAGGAACTCGTTGGCCGCACAGACAACCTCTGTATTGGCGACAGCCGTGGATAACATGCCTGAAACAATGTACGTGAAGGGCGATACACGATACATGAAGATCCAGAAGCGGGGGATGGAGTCGGGGTTGGCGAGCACACCGCAGAAGATGAGGCAAAGCATGAAGAGCAAATTGGCAATGTTGCCGCCAGCCTCGGCGGTCTCGAATCCAGCGATAATGAAGTCTGTGAAGGTCGAGGTGAACAGCAGGAAGACGAGCAGGTACAGGAACATCAGCGCACCACGCTCAGTGACCTGATCGGCGGGGATGGCGTTCTGGTACAGGCCGACGGGGTAGTACCAACAGAAGTACATAATAGCAGCCATGAGGGTGTTCCAGGGAAGTTCGACGATAATCTGGCTGAGCATGAAGACCTTCCAGCCATAGACCTTGGATGGCCGCTCTCGCACTTCGTACAAGGACCGTTGAATGACAAAGTGAGGCATGGTTTGCTGGACGAGCTGGCCAAAGACGGTGAGCAAGTTGAAGATGGCAAACATCTGATTCTGAAGACCCTGCTGGGTATTAGGTGCCTTGAAGAAAACGAAACCGATGAATGCAGCGACCAGTGTGCAAAGCGCAGCCTTGGCGTAGATGTACGAGGGGGTTCTCCAGTACTGTTGGAAGACACGGTGGGTAACCTCCTTGAGTTGGGCGAAAAAGGGGGCAGCAAATTCGCGGTAGCTGCCCTTGTCGTGGGTGGCAGGGGTCTGGACACCGCGCTCGTCCTTGAGTCTCTGCAGTTCGGCCTGGACCCCTTGGAATTCCTCAGACTTGCGCCAAGCCTGGTGCCAGTCGACGTCGGTGTGTGATCCAGGAGCTGCACCAATCACCTCCAACATCCACTCGGCCGGGTTGGCGTCGTGAGGGCAGGTCATACCGCTCATACGCTCAAAGTAGGAAGTCATGACCTTGGAGTTCTCACCAATGTCGCCGAAGTAAACGGTGCGGCCACCCTTGGCGAGGAAAAGAAGACGATCGAAACGCTGGAAAAGCATGGCGGAAGGCTGGTGAATGGTGCACAGAATGGCCTGACCACTCTTGGTTAACTTCTCCAAGAGGTCGAGAATAGCCCAAGAAGTTTGTGAGTCAAGACCAGACGTGGGCTCATCAACGAAGAGCAACAAAGGAGGCTTCGCAACGAGCTCGACACCGATAGTCAAACGCTTACGTTGCTCGACGTTAAGACCTTCTCCAGGAACACCGACCACAGCATCGGCGTATTCTTCCATATCCAAAAGCTTAATGACCTCCTCAACGTAGTCGAGCTTCTCCTGTCTCGGGACGTGTTCGGGTTGACGAAGGAGGGCAGAGAAGTTGAGAGCCTCGCGGACAGTAGTGGTCTGTAGGTGCAAATCTTGCTGTTGTACGTAACCAGTCTTGCGCTGGAAAGAAGCGTCGCGATGGTAACCATCAACCAGCATTTCACCAGTGATGACACCCATAGAGGTACGGTCAGCCAAGCAGTCCAAAAGCGTAGTCTTGCCAGCACCTGACACACCCATGAGGGCAGTCAAAGTACCAGGCTTGACCCAGCCATCGACGTGGTCCAGAATGCGTCTCGTCTCGTTCTTGATTTGGACCTCGTAGCAAACGTCGTTCCAGTGGAAGGTGGACTTTTGTTCCTCAATGAGACCATCGTTCTTCTCGTTGATGCGGGCACGGTCGGCGGTGGTGACGGGTCCGACGCGGATATCCTCAGGGTCGTCAGTGTGCTTCTCGTTAAGAGCAGCGGGCTTGTGTCCACGACGGAACACCAGGACTTCTCCCTTGGACTTCTTCTCCGAGACCAACTCTGCTGTGACCATGTATGTCATCAGGAAGAAGAGCATGAAGGCGATGAGGATACCGAAGTTACGCCAGCGGTTGGCATAAGAGTAGCGGAATCCGGAACCAACGTAGTCGTCGCCGTTCACGTAGTCAAGACCAGCAACGGAACCGACGGCACTGCACACACGCTGGGCGGATGGGAGATTAGCGTAGCCGGGAACGTCAGAGCGGGGGACGAATTGGCTTTCAGAGCAGGCGAAGTTGCGGCCGTGGAATTCGTTGACGATGAGGGACTCGAAAGAGTATGCCAGAGGATCGAGGTAATTGAGCCATCGGCACCAATCCAACATGTAGTCGATGGGAATGACGAAGCCAGTGAAGATGACCAGATCCAGGATGAGAATGGCGGCAGGTACCATGGCTTGCGACAGGGTTCGAGACGACGAAGCAATGGTTCGGAAAATCATTGACATGGTCAGGACCGTGAAGAAGGACATCAGAAGGAAGAAGAAGAATGCCCCGGGCTCGCGTCGCAGATTCGTCATGAAGTAGAGGACCAGGTTGAAGACAATTGTGTTCATGACCTTATACGGCATGTCGCACAGCATGGAGGCAACGGCTTCGGCAGATGGGTGATACAGGGCGTAACGGGAGTGCTTTTCGACAATCGGACGTTGAGCGTAGAGGGTCAGAATCTAATTTCAGGTCAGCTTATGAAGAGCTTTTCAACGACACGGTTCTATAACTTACCTCGAGGGCACTGGAGAAGGCGTTCATGAGCAAGGCGAAGAAGAGGAGGGCACCACGTTGGAAGAAACTCTGGGTGTCCTGCTGCAAGTTGTAGAAGACACTTCCAATAATGAGACCCATGACAACATTTCCAATGAGCGAACCGACAGTGATGCTGGGATCACCGATCAGACGTCTCCATCCACGCCACAGGCAAAGCTTGATCTGCTGGGCGTAGGACAAAGTGAAGGGAGACTTGGCGCGCTGGCCCTTGGCCTGCTGGGCCTTCTTCGAGGCACGGAAAGCCACGGCGTCAGGACCGTTGAGGGGATGAGTCTGCTTGTACTCTTCAATCTCAGCTTGCAGGGCGGTGTAGTTGGCGCTGTTCTTCCAGGCGGTAGCAAACTCGTCAGGGGTACGGGGTGCCTTGTTCTCCCAGCCGGGGCGAACGTGACGCTCCTGAGGACTCGTCATGGAAGTCAGGAAATCGGGAGTGGTGGCACGGGCGGGGCAATCGTATCCAAGGTCGATAAAATATTGCCGGGCATCAGTGGCCTTGCCGAAGAAGATCTGGCGACCCTCATACAGGACGGCAACCTTATCGAAGAGGTCATAGGCACTCTGAGGAGCCTGGTAGATGGATACGCAAGCTGTGCTGTCGAAAAGCTCGGTTTGCAGACGAAGGGTCTTGCAGAATTCAATGGCGTTGGCAGAATCCAGACCACGGGTACTGTTGTCCCAGCATTGCAGAGGAGCTCCAGAAAGGGCAGCCTCGGCGATGGTGACACGTTTGCGTTCACCACCCGACACACCGCGGATGTATTCGTTACCGACGCGAGTGTTGACGGTGTGCGAGATACCGAACATGGCCATAACGACGTCTCTCAGGTGCTGGGCGAAGTCGTTGCTGCTAATGCCCTCAGGAAGCTGGCGGGGTTGACGGGCGCGGGCGGCGAATGTCAAAGTGTCACCAACAGATAATTGAGGAAAGTGGACGTCCACTTCGGCCGTGTAGATAGCCTCACCACGGTGCTGGGTGTGCATCTCCTTGGAAGTCATTCCTGGACCCTGTTAGCACCTGACAATTTACACGATGTTACACCAGGTGGCGGTTGCAGTGTCTTGCGGCGAGGGAGGAAACTCGACGCCAGCCACGGTGAACCCCTGCAAGCCTGATCTCGGACATTGACACCACTTACCTTGGTAGTTGAAGTAGGAGCTGTCGTCAGTGTAGAGACCGTTAGTCTCACCCGCGATAGTCTTCAAGAAAGTTGAGCAACCAGAACCAGGAGGACCCAGGACAACCAACATCTCGCCCTTGCGAACAAGACCGTCAAAGTTGCGAAGAATGTCGATTCTGGTCTTTCCACCTCCACCGGTAAGTTTACGCGCAAGACCAGCCACACTCAGCCAGATGTTTCCGACGTCCTTTTGGTAATCAGTGGCCTGGCCGAAGCCAAAGACGTTGAGGTTCTGGAAAGCGACACCAGAGGTACGGAAGGAAGCGCCGTTCTGCTGGACGAGGTCGACCATGGCACGGGCCCAGGCACGGCCGTTGAAGTCGGGCGAGTTCGGGTTCAAGGGCGACGTCTCATCGGCGAAGAAGGGGTTCCCTCTCACGGTGCCGGTGGCCGAGGCGTGGGAGTACTTGCGGGCCAGTGACTGCACCAACGAGTGGCGGCGTTCCATCTCGGAATCCTCATCTTCACCCTCAGCGGAGATCTTGTCGCTGTCGAAAGGGGTTGGGGACTTCTTGGCGGCCTTGTCGCTCCCCGCTACTTCGGTAATGGATGTGGCGGCGGTGTCGACGGTGTTCTGGTTGGCGGCAGCGATATCCTCCTCCTCATGGTGGTTGCTGCGGGCCGAGCTGATGGGAACACCAGACGTCTGTGCCGTGCTGTCGTAGTTGGGAATAGAAGCCATCCCGGCGAAAGCCATACTGGCGGCTATTCGTAGGGGACACTCTCAACCGCGATCCCAAATTATCGAGAAGTTGCGCTTGTTAGTCGGTAGTGCCGTTGGTGTTGCTGGGTGTACAAGTCACCACCCGCTCGGCACAGATTCGAGGATGCTGCTTCTTGCTCTCTTCGCAACGTCGATCCCACGACGGCGCGGTCACTTGATTATCTTCGGTATTAGGTACTAAGGGTCCAACCAGACAGGCAGACTGGCGGAGAGAGTATTGATTAAAGGACCGACGCGGAAAAATAAAAAAAGGAAGTGAGGAGGAAAGGAGAGAAGACGTTGAAGGTGACGGAAGAGGAAGGGGTAGAAGAAGCACCTCAGATGAAGGTTATGGTGGGAGGGCTGCGAGAATTAAAAAGGAAGATCCCAGCAGTTCGGGGTGATCAGGATGAAAGGCAAGTGAGGTGCCTTACTGCGGACGAAGTACACACAGCGTCAAGGAGCACGTCCCGGTGGGAAAGATGGGACGGATTGGAGCTGGGCCGGGAGGGTAAGCATGGGGCAGGCAAATGAGTAGATGCTTTCCAGTTTAACCAGAAGAAGAATATTGGATAATAACAAAACAGAGCAGATGGAATAAAATAAAACAAAAAATGCACACCCCCCACCCCAGGTAAGGTAGGTACTTCCGCAAGGCAAAGACCAGACAGACTACCTACCCTCCGCAGAAGGCACCGAAAAGTCTCCAGGTCGAATGGGGCCACGGTCAGAAAATCGAAACGTCCCGAAAAGGATGTCCGCTGGCGTGCAGGAAATTCGCCAGTACGTACCTACCCGGCAAGGATACGATTGCAGGACCTTCTCGCTTGGCATGGCCCAGATGCCAGATGGATGGGGTGGAAGGGAAAGTGCTTTGAGTGATGTACCTTCCCACGCGGCAACATAACAAAAAGATACGAAGCTTGCAGCCCAAAGATACGAGGCACGTACTGCAGTACCGCCGTACCTCTTTTCAATTCTCACTCAGGTCTCTGAGGTTCCTTCCCGTACCTAGCGAGGATGACGCGCTCGACGGGACCCACAAAGTCTCCAGAACCCCTAGCTCCCTTCTCTAGCTTTTCGCTCCTTCTCTTTCTCACACTGTTGAAATGTGAAAATGTGCAGGTACACTTCGCAGTACTCCGTACCTACGGTAAAGTCCCATGGAAGGCGTGGTGCTAATCCGCCGGGAAGAACCCACTACGTCCGCCGAATCGACGGTCGGCACCCTGTGGCAGATGCAAATCAAGCAGGTGCGGATGCGTTTACTGCGCAAAGACTTTGAAGTTTGCGGACTTTTGCTCAACATTACTCCATCACCTACTTCAGCCTCGACTTGGCAGATGACTCTGACCATTTGAGCACATTTGCCAGCGTCCAAACTCCGCGAGCAGGGGCATAAGCACCGTCAAAATTGGTCCGCTGCCACGTGTTATTCGGTCCAACATAGCCGGCGCTGAGAAACACCAAGCTCGCCATTCTCAGTAGCTGTTCAGCGCCAGCTTTACATACACCACGAGACTTCTCACCATTACCGAGAGTCAGGGTCCAGCCTGTACGGCGCAGAGTATATGACGAACTCTAGGCTCATAGACTCATAGCCGCCCCGTTCACCTGATATGCGGGGGTTTTCCTCGAGCGGGACCAACAAACAACCATACCTTAACCATATTCAAGAAGCTTTTACCGCCACATGCAGTCCGCAATATCTATTTTACAACGTCTGCAGTGCTGACATTGAAAATCGGACACAAGACCGTAAAGTCGGCCGTAAGACATTCCAAGTCCGATATTAATGGTACACAGTTGATTTTTTTCGATCCACTCCAAACTAGCACCTACATACGGAGTACAGGCAAGTCAGGAAACACAGGGTCTTGGTACTCCGTCTCACCAGCCCAAACGAAAAAGGGAGAGAGAAAGAAACGTCTGCATGTCTCTCTGTCACACCAAGATCCAACAATCAAATCGCAGCAGGGGCTCGGAACAATGCCCTGCGAGACTGGATCCATGGTCCCTATCGGCATCTTGTCAATTCCCGAGGCCATGATACCAACTGCCCGTTCCCGGCGCAAGCAATACCATTTGGGTAGCAGATCGAGAGACAGAGACGTCAGGGAGTCTAGCCCTCCATTCGGGACTGTAACACGCCGTCAACGGGCTACCGTTTCCCTGCAGTTGCAGTTGCAATTGCATACGGGCACAGCAGCTGCTGCAGGCTGCATCCAATCCTGGGGCACAATTGACATGTCATGTCGGATAACACCAACAACAGCAACCCATTGCCAGCAGCAAAGTAAGGCTGTGTGGGCTTGCCAATCTCACCTCATCACGGATATCCATGGCGCAAATAGGGCAACAACCAACGAAGCACAGGTTTATTCGTAGAAGCCTGAAGCATGTGCCATCTCGCACTCTCGAAACCCCAACTCTCCGTCCAAGACTGCCCACCCTGTCACCCTGAACTCTATGAGTACCGGTATCACAAGTATTTTGTAAGCAAGCTTCAGTTTGAGCTTGTTCCCCTTCCATGTCCCAACATCATGGAAGGCACAGCGTGACTGACCTGGGTTGCCCCTCGAAACGCCCTATCAGCCCGATAGCTATCCAATGAGGCAGCTCAAACTGTACCGACAACAAGGTGAGAGAAGGTTCCGTTGATTGAGGGTGTGTGTAGGTACCGTGTCCACGACAGGTTGGATGGATGGCACGAAAGACTGGCACAGCCCTGCTATCGGGTGCGATCAAGACTCCTTTTTCCATATGGTTGAGGTACGTACATTGAGTCTTGCCAAAGCAGACAATTTGCAGTTCGTTGACAGTCAGCATTGCAGTAGCGGGCGAGTCTTGAGTCTTGGCCCTGTTCGATTTACGGATGTTCATACGAGCGGAGCACCAGCCAAAAATTGATGTCCACTGGGGCCACTGAGAAAGGAGGGAGCATTCCCTGTTGGGCTCCTGCGGCATTCGTAACTTTCTCTTCTCATTCTGTCGATTCGTGAATCGAGGTTGCCAATTGGACGAGCAGCTGCCTTCTCTCGCCCGCAAAGTGACTTCTTTCCCAGATTGCCAGAGTTCACAAGTTCCCGCTCCCTCGGGCGGCCCCAGTCACAGAGTACGTATACCCAACATGGCCCATTAAAGAAGCAGCAAGACCCGCTCGTCGTCCAATTGGAAATTTGACATGGAGCTAGAAGGGCGCCACTCATCGATACGTACCGCTCGCTTGACCACAAAAAAGGGGTGGTCGCCAACGAGCCGCAAGCGAGGCAGCCACAGCAGCGTGGTGCTTGCCTGTCTCGGGTTCTTCGAGCACCCCGACAACCCGCAGGCGGCAGGTCCGCAGGTGAGCCTGGCGATGTGAGGTGGCTCCTGTTTTCCCCCGACTGGACCCACATGGTACACCTGCTCCTGCGCCTGCCGGGACTCGCCAGCCGTCACCGGTCACCGAGACGCTTGAGAAATTCTTGTCACCATTGATTTCATTATCGCCAATCCAATCTTACACGCACCAGTTGGAGCACCCTCTGTTACCAATCACTATGGAGCTTGAACGTCGCAGTAAGCCTTCTGTTTATCAGACATACCCATCACCGTGCTCCGGCATGATAGTACGCCAGTGTCTAATCTTGTCAATACAGCAGAACGACAGACCTCTGGTTCAAATTCTGAAGGGCCAATATCTTCACGCACTCTTCGGAAAACATGCGCCTTGACCCGATCCTGGCCACGTCGCAGCCCGTTCCAACTGGGCGATCAGCACAGCCGATATACGACGATTTACGGCAAACGCACCCACCCCTGGGCCCTGGCCCGCCGCCAAACCGCAAACCTGTCCGCCAGATCTGCATCGCTCGGATTCACACATGCCTCGCCCATCGGCTCGGGGCCCAAGGGTCAGTTGGCGCTTCAGCATCACAGACTTTGAACAAGAAAAAAAAACAATACTTCCTAGCCTTCAGCGCCATACAGACTACGAATACTCCGCACAGTAGTCTCGTCTAGATTAGATTAATCAGCTTCGTCCGAGATCTGTCTCCCGGTTCCGACTGGAGTCATCCACTCCGACCGTCATGGCCTACCGGGCGGGCTGCACCAGTACTCCGAGATTCACGGCACATTCTTCCCCTTGTACTCTTCACCGGGTCACACAATCCACACGGCATGACGGCAGCGCAGCAACGCCAGACTACCAACAGCAGTCGCCGCGAGACAACGTCTTAGCGCAGTCTCACCACTGAAGGAGTAAACAACAGACTTTTAGATCTTCAGACTTTCGAGTTGCCCCTCAGAGCTCAGAGGCCGTCGTCTGTCTGCTGACTCGTCCCGACTCTCAGCACCACACGACCATCTAACTTTCGTCCTAAGCGACGTTTGACGGCCTACCACGTCAAGGCTAAAGTAGGTAGCCACAAGCCAGGACCTTCGTTCGCAAAAGCCTCCCACCCTCGCACACACCAGACGAGCGGAATAGGAAATCAGGAAGTGGTCTAGAAAGCTCTCGAGGAACAGCCCTCACCTTGAGGCTTCAGCAGCACCCAATATCCCACCTTCGGGGACGAACACCGAGTCCGACCCCGCCACTTGCCTTGCATCATCCATATCGTCACGGGCGCCTCTTCCCGACAACTCATGACGGCTCCGTGGTCTCGGGGTTCCACCACCCGTCGGAATTTTGGCCGATTTAGATAGATGTCGGCGGCTGAGATCGATATTGGTAGTGTTGGATCACGATGGGCCGAGGCATATGATTTCCCGATGCGTGTGGTGACGCTTGAACAAAAGGATACACGCGATCACGACCCAATACCGGTACCCCGGATCCGTCGCTACTGTCCGCCATGTGTTCCATTAGCAACCCCAAGTGCCAAACTTGGCGCATCATCACACCGATGCGACCACCCCAAGTGGCGGCTATTCACAGGTGGCAGGCGGCAGCAACTTCGCGAAGTACAAGGATGAAGGCATCCATCATCCAGTCCCAATTGTCACCAAATATCGATGCAAAGACGCAACAGCGTCTCTCAACTTCCAATCCAGATTGAATAGTCACCTAACAGCGGCAGCAGTCATTTCAACAAAGCTGTTGACCCATGGTGTTTTGGACGCCTGATCTTGCCTCGAGCGTGCATGCCAACTAGCTTACGGTGTACAATACCTCCTGTCGAGATTGTGCTGGCTCCTCTGTTAATATGTCTGCCGTATCCACAATACGAACGCGAATTCGAAAACGGGATAGGAAACACTAATCAACGCGACTCGTCAAACTCGTCAAATCACTTTGCCCCAACAAGGCAACGCTCATCAGCATTAGAGGCAACCCCCACAGTCAAATCTTACGTACCGCCCTTCACCGTTCACGCAGCCAAGCAGACGCTGCGCAACGCGAGAAACGCACTGCCCGTAAAAACCACACCCCGCCGAGCCCAGTCCACCATATCTAGCTCTGCTCGGCCCTGCAACCCGCACTACACCCGCTCCCTCTCTCTCTCTTGGAACTGTGCGTCAGCCTGAGCCTGAAAACCCCGGCTCTTGGTGATCTGGCATCCAGTCGGACCAAATCATTTTTATAGCTTTCTGTCGGACTCCGGGATCGCCCCGATCACACGCCCATCCCTCCACAACGCTCAGAGAGGAAGACACTGCCGACCTCCGTCTTTTCCCGGCATCACTCAGAGTCCCCTGTCTGACAAAGTCACACCCGCTCCAGTACTGCCCTTGATGAGATCCGACGATGACCCGGACTCTCACAGCCAACAGTACTCCCCTATTAGGACTAGGGCGACCATCCCAGGCTTCTTCCCTTTGGCAGAAGCTTCTCCCCACCATTGACAACGGATGATGATCCTGAATAAAAACCTGCACTGCGCATCAGCAGCAGCGTGGTCTTAGCAGATTGACCATTAAGTTTCTGCTATGTTTGACAATCAGTCGACTGCATCAACAGCCTCGGAATTCACGTGCAGACTTTTTGCCATTGCCCTAGACTCAACCTTCTTCACTTTCATGTACACGCCCTACTCTACCTAAGTCATATTGATGTTGGCAATCTCGCAGCAGATGGAAAGCCTATCAACGACCCCAGATAATCATCCGGAGCTAAGATTGTGCTTACCCCGGGCCCGGACCTGATCGGACATAGGCCTCATCACGGGTCTACATCTACACTAAAGACAAGCAAGGACCATCCGAACCACTCGAGCTCCGCCCCCGCAACTTGGTAACGGCAAGCTGTTCAGATGGGTCAAGGCTGATGCTGTCCCAAAGGGGCGTTTAACGATCGAGTCGTGCGATGGCTGATTGTGCATGTGCTCGGAAACCTCGGCCTGTATATCATTCGTGGCAAAACGCAGCAAGCGCCCCTGAAAACCTGGTTTCAAGACATATGAATAAGGTAATGCCTTTCTCCAGACCACGTCCGGCCCGCCCCGTAAGGTAAATAGTGTCTGTGTAGAGAAACTGGTTAAACCACCCACTCAGGTACACGCAGAGACGCCTTGTCCTTGGCCGGTGCGTTCTTTCAGCGGCATGAGTCGTGCCGCTCTCGACAGCCTCGATGGAGGATATCAAGGTTTAACGTCATATCAGTTAACCTTTGTCGTCATGCTTGACAACTCGCCCATCAGCCATTCTGAAGTTTAGGCCTGAAACAGAGCAAGATCACGGCTATCCAGTTACTAGCGGGCAGTAAATTGCACCCGATAAGCCGGCTCAACGATCGAGATGGCGGGACCCTTGATTCAACTGTGGCAGATGATGCCACTCATAACTCAAGTTCAGACTCATGGAACGTCACATGATCAGTTCATTGCACTTTTCGTATCGTCTCATTTGTTCAAGCCTACTTGTCTTTTAGAGTGAGGATTTCTATCAATACGTCACGGCGGCCTGCTTTCATTGCTTCGAGATGGTTGTATTACTGTAGGTAATTGGATGGTCAGGTCGCTCTTGTGAAATTTATTGATGTGAAACGTATCAGCCGCATAGGACTTCTAATACCTCGGAGATGGATAGTGTAGAAGATGAAACAAGTAGAGAAGCTTCCTGTTCTTGTAAGATGACTATCGATTCGTTGAAACTGCGTACCTTGTTCGACACGTATGGGTAACGTAAGTGAGGAACTCGTACTGGGATACATGTCGTCGCCGTACCACTCAAGCGCTCTTAGACGAACCAGTGTCTGACTTCAAGGTAGACGCTGCCCTGTCCGAAGCTATAAGACTCATGTCGGATAGACGGGCAACGTCGAATATGAGATCTCTAGGATGAATAATTTATGGGTTTCTAACGACTTTCCCATAGGTATGTAGTGCCACTTTAAGCCAAACCCTATCAGCTTTCCATAACGTTCGACTTAGCTGAGATTTGGATACATCATAGTAATTGAACAATACCGCCAACTAAAGCCTGATGACTTGTGAAATCCAAGGCCGCTCTAGGAGAAAAGATTCTGTGCCCGGTGCTGTCATAGAAGCGACTCATCACTGTAAAGGAGCCATCAGCCTCTGAATTTAGTCCAGTCGATAGAATTATCAAGCTCCAACGTCGGTCATGCGTTAAAGATGGCTGTTTACAAAGCTTGTGGTCGAGGTGAATACTCTGTGTTGAGTGTTTGAAGGTTTGTCGTGGACTTCCTCATAGGTAGGAACAGCATATTCACCTAAACTACTAGTCTCCCATACAGGTTGCGTTGATCTACTTACTCTATACGAATTGGAAAGGCACACGCATTGTGGTCTTGACGATGCATGGCTACCTACATGACCAGTGATACCGCTGATACCATGCACATTGAATGTGATGTGTGTTTGCGTATAAGGTTACTGACATGGAAACTACCTTTACCTAGAAGCACTAGGCCTGTAGGACTGCAATATTTTACTCACAGATAGCAGATCTCACATATGTCCTTATATTGACCGCGTATTGCAGTGAATAATCTTATGTCTATTCCCCCGTTTTAATATCTCAAGCTTACTCGCCTCACTCAAGATGGCAGCATGGCTCCCTGTAGGCCTAGCAGCTACATTGGCTGGTTCATCCACATAAAATAAATATAAAAACACCGTCAAGCTCCCGTGTTGATAGATTCAGACCCTCCTTGGGCCACCTAGTACCCGTATAAGTTCACATTCTCCGAGGTGGAAGCACGAATCCTCCGGTTCTCCCTGACAAGCAAGACACGAATCCACCACGCGCAGAGGATCGAGAGCAAAGCGAAGCCAGCGGAGGCACCGAAGCCAATGGCGTAGCGGGGCTCGTCGCTCTTGGGCCAGAGGTAGGCACCGTAGATGTAGCCAATCTGGCCGCCGACATTGGTCATGGCGAGGACGACTGCCTTCTTCTCCTTTGTCTGTGATAGCGTCGAAGACGCCCAGCCAATGATGACGGAGTTCACTGCATGGAGAATCAGCAAAATGTCTAAGCATGGAAGAGCGATAACAAGTACTAACCCGCATAGGCTCCCATGGGGAAGATGAAGCAGGCAACGTATCGTGCCGCTGTGTTGAGCGTGGAGGCCGCCACTACGAAGCCGAGAATGGCGACGCCGAGGCCGACTGTGATGTGCCATGTTCTCTCGTGAAGTCTACCGGAGCTCCAGCCGAACAAGATGCCCGCGGCACCGGCGAAGATGAAGGGCGGGCAGGTCATGACGAGGGTGATGGTCGTGTTGAAACCGAGAGTCTTGACGACAGTCTGCTTTCCGTTAGCTGTGCATCTACCAACCGCAATAGGAGAAGAGAGACATACGGGGAAGAAGGAGTTGAAACTGCAGGCACTCAAATGGAAATTCTGCATTAAACAGAACAACCACGTCCTCTTATCCCTCACGGCCTGCTTCAATCCATCCATAGCCGAGGCCTTCTTATCATCCGAGTCGGACAGCTTATCCTTCTCCATGCGGGAGTGTGCGAGCTCGCGCTCGCGGTCGTTGAGCCAGCGCGTCGTCAGGGGCGTGTTGGGGAGGAGCCAGAAGCCGAAGAGGGCGACGAGGCCGGTGGCGGCGCCCTCGACGATGAAGAGCCAGCGCCAGCCTGCGATGCCGTTGAGGCCGTCCATGCCGGCGAAGATGCCGGCAGCGATGAGGGAGGAGAGGCCTGTTGCGAGGATTTGGGCGCAGTAGAGGAGGGCGATACGGGAGGCGACCTCTGTGGCGGGGTATTAGTTGGCGGATCTAGTTAGAGGTTGGATAGAGAGGGAGGAGGGGGCTGACCTTTACGGGTGTAGAAGATTGATAGCATGTAGGTTGCGCCCGGGTAGAACTATGCCGTGTAAGTGAGAGACTCCATAGCCCGACGCTAAATGATGTGACTTACGGGAGCTTCAGTGATGCCGAGGAAGAATCTGCAAGCAACAAGACCTCCGTAGTTCTGAACAAGTGCCGTGCAACCTAGATGTCTGTTAGGCTTGATGACCACGTTATGATCTGACAGATTTCATACCTGAGACGACAGCCCAGATCAACATCCAGGCGCTCATATACATGCCGGGTTGAATCCTGGTGATCAACATATTGGACGGAATCTGCATGAGGACGTAGCCCACAAAGAGACTATGAAGTTGTTAAGCGGGGTTCTCCTGCTTTGTTCATTGCCCGAGCCTCGCGTCTTACATTGAAACTGTGGTGTTGAACTCTGTTCCTGACATGCCCAAATCCTTCTCCAAGTTGTTCAGTCGTGCCTGAGCAATGGCATTACGATCGACGTAGTCTGATTGGTCAGTCAGGTAATCTGATGATGATGGAATATCGAGCGGGGAATCGTACTCAAGAAGTACATGATACACAGTGTCGGCTGTTTGAAGAAGTTGTTAGATAATGAACGAGCATCTGTGTTATCAAGAGGTATTGAAAACTTACCATGATCCGCCAATCTAGCTTCCGCACCAGCTTGATCTCTTCCGGGTCGGTTTTCTTTGCGGACCCGGTCCAGTCGCGGTTCTCTTCATCCTGAGGGATGGGCTTCTCGTCCATAATCACGCTGTCAACGGTATGGATGGCATGCTCTTCGCGCTCCACCGAAGGTGAACGCTTCTCGCTCGCACCCATTGTAGATTTTGCTGATATTGATGTCGTGCTCGGGCCGGATTGTGCGCCTAGCAAAGTCTGCTTCTCGGGGATGGGGGGTTGTCAGAAAAAAGAGGGATCGGCGGGGCTAAACTCTGCGGTGAAGAGAGTTGCGGTCTAAGAAATAAGCATAAACGAGGATGGAGTCACAGCCTCTTGCTTCTCGTTGTCAACCAACCCGAAGTGTTGGACAACCAGCAGGAACGTGGTATTTATGAACTTTTCAAGACTGTTGCATCGTTGATACCCCACGCAAAGGGCCTTTCTACGAGTGATCCCCGAATCCGGGGTAACTGGACCAGCGGGGGCAACATTTGAGATCCGGTGCGTTTTAGAGGATAGCTGGGGAAACGACACATGGGGAAGAAACCAGATTGCGACAGATTCCAACAAGTCGGAGCCGCGTTTCTGGGCAGCAAACGCGGGGTTCTCGGGGGTTAGATTTAGGATCCGAAGGGAGAAGAAAGAAAGAGGCGGTCGATGGGAATGGATAAGGGCAGGGGGGGTTCGATGAGACAAGCCGTCTGGAGGATAAGCAGGAGATAGCGTGCGAGGACAAGAGTCAGTCAAACCCACGAAGCACCACCACCCGCCGCCACTGGAGAGGTTGGAGTTGGTCAGCCACTGCAACTGGAGTGTGAGCAGCAACCCACAGCACCCAAACTGTGGAAATGGGGAAATGGAGCCCCGCGTGCCAAGGCCCGAGGGAATGGAAAGTGCTGGGGTTAGCTTGGGGTTAGTGGCATTAGGGCCAGTTGCGTTGGGACTCTGAGACCGGGGATATGGAGGAGGTGTGTGAAAGGGATAAAGATGGTTCGTTCGAAAACGTGTTGGGTGGATCAATGGCTCTCGAGGTGCGTGGCCGGAGGCATGGACAATGGATGGTGGACACCTGAGTGGGGACTTGGTGGTCAAGGACGATGCATGCCATGGCAGTTGGGGAATACCTATTGAATACTCTCTGTTTCTGAGCGTCATAATATTTGATGACAGGCGGAGGTATCGTTTGGTAGTGGTTGATAGCCTGCTTTCTCGGGCATTGCCGTTGACGAGCTCTCGTAGGCATAGAGCAACCCTGAACTGAATCAGCAATTCAACCTACACGCTCAAATGGATCTGGCTACGACGGGATCTACGTTGAGAGTATTGTGGAGGCCTTTTTATTCTACCCAGAAGCTTCTAGCAAATGCAGAATAAGGAATGTTTTGGCAAGTCACCGCGACTTGCAATTAGTAAAGATAGTGGTGAGTTTACGATCGGGGTGGTTTGTGCTCCCCATTAGATATTCAACTTATTTGCGGCTTTACAACTTGAACGAGTGTTGGATTGAAGAAACTCATCTTATCCCCGTATAGGTCCCCTGCTTACGTCAAAAGTCGCTTCCGCGACTTTCATTCAAATGTGTCAGCTCATAATCCATCATTCAGTGGCTGTGCCTTCCCATCCATCATGTTGGAATCCGGCCGTGATAGCTTGAAAATCATACAAGTTCTCTGGCTCGGTATATGGTATGAGTAATTGGATCGTAGTACGATTCGCTGTCGCACGGGGATGTGGCCATTCTTTCTCGCAAGCAGTCGATAACCTCTTCAACAGACTCAACTGCTGCCTCCCACATCTCTTCTCGGACCTGTAAGCCGATGGCTTTATATGTACCAAGAATTTCCCATCGCTTCCAATCTTCTTTTTGCTTGATCAGAGGGCTCAATGCAGCTATGGCGCCTCGTCGATCCCTATCTTTCAAATATTGTAGTAGCCAATCCAGCCGCTCTATATCAAGCGTCAAATTTCTATCCCTGATTGATCTGAACAATGAGACAAACGCTTCTTGTCGTTTTGAGGTCAGCGTTAAGGTCCCTGCACGTTGCCAATCCTGCGCATGAATTGAGAAAACCAAGTAATCCCAAGGCGTTTCTCCGTCGCCGGTACGCAAACCCGTGTTTATAGTCTGTAAGTTAAGAGTTGAAAGGTATCGAAGCGTCTTCGTGGTTCCATATAAAGCTGCTTCGTGAAGCAAGCCCCAACCATCGCGTGTTACGTATGTCGTCTTGGCTCCTGCCTCAATCAGGCATTGCGTACCTCTGCGATCTCCGCTCTGAATCGAGACCAAGAGCGGAGTTCTCCCAGGACGATTTCGGGATTCGATGTCAGCGCCGGCTTCCATAAGGACTCTTAAGCTCTCTCGAATGACACGGCCTTTGTTGTAAGACGAAGTAAGATGATGGATGGCATGAAACCCTTGTTGGTCAGTAATGTTTACTGATGCTCCCGCACGGATTAGAGATTGAATGATTGCGGCTAGATTGTTGTGCCCCGCCGTGGCAGCAACCATCATCGCAGTATCGCCCCCTCTGTCAGTGGCATTAACCCAGCTACCAGCATCAATCAGGTATTGCACCGTGAGTATATGGCCGCCTTTAGAAGCAAGCATTAGAGCTGTACGACCCGTCCAGTTGGCCTCGTTGATATCACAACCTAATTGCACGAGATTTTTGACGCTATTGAGATGACCTTGTGTTGCAGCGATGTGTAACGGCGTGTTGCCTTCGTAGTTCCGCTGATTGAGGGCCCAACTGAAATCTTTGGCAGCTCGGAACGCAGCGTCGAAATCACCCCTGCAAAGGGCATCATGCAGCGGGGTCTGACTGGCATTCACGGTCCATTTACCAGCAGACAAAATTCGAGTGAGCACTTGCATTTTCTGTTCGGGTAGAGAAGCCGTGTTCGCAATCTTATCGTGCGCCTCATAAAACCAAGAGCTACAACAGTATTGACAACATGTAAGTAGCTACTCGTCAGAGCCTAGTGATGCAGTGACAAACTTACTCATCGTAATTTCCATTCAGTATCTGGTCTTCCCAGATCTGGAACAAGTAGAGAAATACATCGGTTGTTCCTTGACCTATGACCCACTGTTTGTTTCGTCAATCATACGCGTGCGAGTAGAAACGGCTGCTGCGAGACCTACCTCCAAGGCAGTCACGCCGTTAGGGCTCGCGTCACCTGGAAACACATTTCCATGATGTAACATCCACTGTTGGACTGTTACTTTTGAGCTCTCAGAACAATCAGAATCAATCAAACGCCAGAAACTCGAACTAAAAGGGAGAACCCTAGCAGGTCTAAGTGACACTCGCAGCCCAGTCGTAACGCCCACCAAGGTCTGCATTTGGACTGCTCTGGAACATAGCCAAAGCGGGAACTGATACTCGACTATTATCGATGTTCCTGCTCTGTTCTTGCAGCTATCCTCAGTGCATTTCGTGTTGTTTTGGAAAGTTAATTGACGGTTGAAACTGAGATTGAGACTGCCCACTAGGCTTCGAGCCCATCTCGTGGGAGTATACGAGACTGGCTTCGAAGCATGGCACCGACAGCAACATGGAATTGGGCACCGGTCTTGCAGAAGGCCTGATGTTTGGTTAAAGATACTCGAAACAACATTCGTGGCCTGATGGGTTGATACTCCAGCGGTTGCTGATGCTTGAGGGTTCGATAAGGCTTGTTGGGTTTGTCTCACAGCTACAGCTTGTAGAGTTTTGTCATCTTGGAGTGCTGCTGAGTCTTCACCAAGGAGTGGTGACCTCTCATCTTTATATGTCGGGCTCTCCGGAGCGTCTCCAGTACCTGTAGAGCTTTCAAGCCGTTGTACATTCGGAACCATCTGCATGCTCAGACTCTCGATTTGCAAAACGAGCTTCCTAGATTACGACTTGGTTTTCAGCTTCTCAACGCCTATATCTTTCAGTTGACGGCATCAGCCTTACGTGATAGATTGAGCATTGATTGATTGGAGCGCAAGTTGGAGGTTTTCTCTGGCGTCTCGCGCTTTATTTCGACAGTCGGAGAGCTCAGCCTGTAGCCAGAACCATGCTCTCTTTTTGATCTTGTCTTTGCCGTCGGCACTAGGTGATCGAGTGCAGCGTTTTCGGATTTCTTCGAGGCTCGTTGTAGATTCTGTAAGCTGAAGCATAGCCTTTTCTAGGTACAGTGTCTCGAATTTTGAATCGTTGGCAATGACTCCCGCCCTAGCGAGTTCTGCTTCGATCAGTTTTAAAGCTTCGACCTATAGTATCATGTTCAAGGTTAGCGAACAAACTTTCTGCTATCAAGGTCTTCAACATGATTAGGTTGCTCTGATGTTGTCGTCGTCACAGACCTCATTTTGAAGCCACCGCAGCTCGCTTTCTATCCCTGGGATCGCTCGGGCAATGTGAGCGACATGACGAGCGGTGCTTAAAGCCTGGCCTATGGCTATGAAACTCGCTACCGCCCCAACTACCTCCATTTCTCGTCGTTTGTCTAGGGAGTATGATTAGATATTCGAGTGAGAATATAGTTTTCTCCGGAAAGAAGGTGCGCGGTGTTGTAGAGAAAAGAAAGGCAATGACTCCGTCACAGCGCTTGCGCAGACTCGCTTACAGCCTGATTATCGAGATGCGAGTATCCGCGTCCCTGCAGGCATGTCCCAAGCGACGGAGAATGCGCCAATGATCATCCTGGTCGAATGTTACATGTGGCCCGACATAACGCCTGGATGGGTTGGTTGTCTACATGTCTTGTCTGTTGGTGATTGGCTATGGTTGCCTTTCGCCTGGTGCCACTTTTGGAAACGGGCGCTTAACGTGCACCAACTTTGCGAAGGTAGAGCAACGTCGATGGAGGGGCAACTGGTTTCTAAACTTCACAGACAATGCGCGTTTTTGCACGAAATCCTTGCGTCTGCCCAATCAATGGAATTCTGTTCATTGAGCGATTATCGAGAGTATGCGGAAAATTGTTGCTAGGTGGGCGGTAAATGGACCGTCCAGACTTTCACAACAAAAAGATCCATCTACCTATGTGTCGATCCTGGGGGAATGCACGATGCCCACCTGGTGAGAAATGATACCAAGAACCGGGGCCTTTACAATCTATCCGGCCCCAATTAATGAAGAGTGGATGTGATTGAGAAGAGATAAGAGCACAAATAGAGCAGATTTCATCAAGGTTGGTTGCAAGTAGTCCTGGTGATAGAAACTCACCTAGGACGATCGTTAGGACTTCGCGCTGTGAATATAGGAGCGAGCAGTCGGACAACATAGGTTCGGAACTTCTGAACCATTAGTGCGCGGCACAGATACATGCTGATAGCTTCGATTTCATACTAACACCCTACTCTCTTACAAACAGGCCAGCCATGCCCATTCCTGTGCCGACACACATGCTCACAACACCAACTTCGCCTCCAGATCTTCCGAGACCGTGAAGCAGGGTGCTCGTCATGCGCGCACCGGTAGCACCAAGAGGGTGGCCCAGAGCAATGGCACCACCGTCGGGGTTGACCTTGCCATCCTCGTAAGCCTGCTCCAGCTCGAGCGCTCTCAGGCAGTAAATCGCCTGACTGGCGAAGGCCTCGTTGATCTCCCAGCGGTTCACGTCCTTGTTCTCCAGGCCGAACTGGCCCAGAAGCTTAGGGATCGCCAGGGCGGGTCCGATACCCATCTCATCGGGAGCGCATCCGACGGTTGTGGCTCCGACGAACTTGCCGATGATGCTGTCGGTGAGGCCCAGCTCTGTGGCGGTGCTTCGGCGCATCAAGAGCGTCGCGGCCGCGCCATCAGACACTTGCGACGAGTTGCCTGCCGTGCTGGCGCCGTCGGCCTTGAATGCCGGCTTCAGCTTCTGCAAGGCCTCAATGGCCATGTTGGCGCGAATGCCGTCGTCCTTCGTGACTGTGATTGTCTGCTCCTCTCCGACCTTGTTGCCCTGCTTGTCCGTCTCCTGAAATCTTGTTGTGACGGGAACAATCTCCTTGGCGAAGGAGCCATCTTCTCTCGCCCTTGAGGCGTTGTGGTGACTGCGCAGCGCAAACGCATCCTGGTCTGCCCGGGAGACGCCGTAGCGCTCAGCAACGTTCTCAGATGTGATGCCCATGGCCATGATGCAATCTCTCGCGTCCTTGACCGGCGACTCCTTAAGGGCGGGCCACACATCTACCGGGATCGCACGGCTGCCGTAGTTGCGGGTCATGCTCTCCATTCCGGCACCAATACCCACCGATATCGTCTCGGTCCTGATTTGCGATGCGATGAGGGCAATTGACTGCAGTGATGACGAGCAGGCGCGGTTGACGGTGTACAAGGAGGTGTCGTTGGGGTAGCCGACGTGGTTCATGGCCATACGGGCCGCCTTGGAGCCGCCGAGCTCCGAGAGCACGACGCCGACGGCAACATCTTCAATCTTCTTGGGGTCGAGGTTCGGGTTGGCCTCGAGGGTGGCCTTGAGGACGGTCGAAAGCAGTTCTTCGGGGTATGCATCCTTGAGCTGTCCGCGGTTCGACCGGCACACAGGCGTACGCAGCGACGACATAATGACGACGTCGGAGGGCGCCTTCTTCAAGACGGACGAGATTCCTTTGGGGATAGACATGTTTGTGATGTTTCTCGGAGCTACGGCCGTCAATTGACTCTGAATGTTGACAGGAAGCCAGACTTGTTGTACAGAAAAGAGGAAACAAAGTTTAGAAAGTAGCCCTCGGCCAAGGCTGTCTCGAAAAAGAGTCGGGTAAATGTGAGCGAGATCGCTTGGTAACCGGGGGAGCTTGAGCAATGTACTGTTAGTCAGGGAGAATAGCTCTTCCCTTTCTTCCGCTCAACTTCCCCAGCTTGATCCCCAAAGCCGAGGTGGGGGACCCGCATGGCATGGCAATTGGGTTCGGCAACCATACGCAGAGCTCTAAGCTCGGTTCCGGGGCTAAATGTTCAACCGGCAGTCGAGTCGGCACCTACACCGAGATATACCGAAAGTCACCGAGACTTAGCATGTTTACCGAGAACACCCCGCGGCTATCCCAATTGGGTATGAGGCCATCATCAGCCAAAACTGCAGTGTTACACAGTACTAAATCATCATCTACACTCAACTTAGTGTCACACCAAATGCCGACTTTGAAAGAATTTGAACAATGAGGCTCTTTCGTGTTGAACACACTCTATGCTCTCGTTACACGCGCTCACCACGAGGTATTTTGACAATTCAAAACCAGCGTTGACTTCCATTGTGTTGTTTACCAAGGACTGTGGTAGATGCAGCCAAGGAGACACTCTGCTGTCTGTCTGCATACATACTATGATATGGTAAGCCCTCAATACTTACCCTAGACTAAAATGGACGTCGTCAAAGAATTGAAGGGTGAAGTGGTCGTCAGCGCCGAAGCAGAAGCTGGAAAGAAATCTACCAAAGTGCATTAGCGCCGGAGCAGATAAAAGTCTACGTCAGGACTCCAAGCTTCGAAACAGTTAATCGGTCTTACGTGGGAATCAATACCAGCTGTACATGTCTCTTTCAAAACTTGAAGGCATTAATATATCATATGTACCGAATGCATTATGTATTCCTCGGGCCCATCCGGATAAGGCAAAATGCCTGTCATCAGAAGGAGACTAGCTCTCTCATGTAGTCGTGTCCCTGTGTTAAGCCTTCACGTATAGTATTCCTCCAACAAAAGTAACCCTATTCTCATTGCACTTTGAAATACAATGTGTTTGTTGGTAGACATTCCAATGCAGCCTAGTGAAATGTTGAGCTTCGGCTTTGCCCCCAATATGCACACCGGTAAGCGAACTGGGTTGCGGCTTTGTCGAAGAAATCAGTATTGAATAGATCCCTCGAGGTCTTTCATCTCTCTTATGGGATGAAAATGTTTAAATCGGCCATGACGACGAAGGTGTGTTGTAGTGTAGTTTAGAAAATATTGCAGTCAACCGTCAATACTTCAACTGAGCAAACTACAACATAAAATTCTGTACGCAAATTTAGCTTTGTTCTTCAGAATCGTCTAGGGAGGAAGACTAAAAGGAAATATCTCCAAACCTCTCGAAAATTGCACGGCGTTCGCCATGCCAGCTCCGGAGACTCCCGTTCACAGCAGTCTACTCAGACTCGTCGAAACCTACAACAACTTCGAAAAGACACCAGATTACTGGGAATTCGGCTATTTCAAGGGAGATGCTTGGCAGAAACTGGGGCTTATTCGCTCTCAAGACGCCAACCTTCTACAAGAATTGAAAATGCCGCTGAAGAAATATCTTTCGTTCCTTGTTTCAACGAAAGTTAGGGAACCGAATCGAGTTCAACTAGACTCGGCCCATCTAGAGAATTCGGAGACTTTCGTCAATGCAACCAAAGAAATAAGACAGATCCTTTCTCCAAAAAAGGATGCATGTGAAGGCAAATTTGGCCAAAGCCTATGGGCTGACAAGGAAGAAATGTGGCCGCTGTATGGTACGGATATCAAGACCGGCTTTCTCTGTGGCTTGTCCCCCGTCTTCGGTATCGTAACGACCGGTGTTCATCTGAATATCTACAAGCGTGATGGCGCCAGCTTTCGTATTTGGGTCGCACGACGTTCTGGCAAAAAAAGCTTTGCCGGCATGTACGATCAGTGCGCTGCTGGGGGCTACCAGTACAAACTCATGGAGCCAGATATCCAGCAGTACGGCGACTCTCATGACACGTCTACAAAAGCATGTATTGAACGGGAGGTTAAGGAGGAACTAAGGGAAGGTTTACGAGAAGATTGGATCAACAAAATCAAGGGACCCCATGCGATTCAATACGCTTATATTCGGGACGCGCGATCAGGAAGCCTTGCCAATACTCCTGAACTTGGTGTCAAGATTGCGTACGATCTCGAACTGAATGAAGACCCAATTCTCGATAAGTTCAATACGGAAGAAGTCAAATGCATTGAAACCAAATCAGTCGAGCAGATTGTTCAGCTTCTTCTTATGGATCAATTCAAGCCAAATTGCGCACTCGTTATGGTCGATTTTCTGATTCGACTTGGCTGTCTGAGGGAGTCCGTTTCGAGCGATGCTATACTGAGCATGAAAAGAATGCTCAACCAACACCCAGCTGTAGAGTATCTTCCTCATTGGAAACTGGGTCAAGAGACGAATATGTCAAGGGGGGGGGGGGGGTGTCACGCTGAGCGTGGACTCTGAACATGGTTGATAGTGATTGAAGCACCCAGCTGAACCAAGAGCAGCATTTCAAAAGATATACCTGTATTTTCGAGAGACACTAACATCTGCCGGGCTTTGACGAATCCTTGAGGGCAAGGGCTTGGCACTCAGGTAAGTGTTAGGTAGATCTCAGTATTTTGCGAAACAAACATTTGGACATTCGTTCGGGAAGTTAAAAAACGGATTTCCTGGCAAATCATTTGAATTCTTTGTTCTGAAGAGGCAACATGAGGATTTGCCGTCGGCATTTCTGGGTCCTGAGAGGTCGTTGGGTTTCCAGATTGATGGTCCAGCTGTCACCTCAATTGATCGGTCGGCGTGGAGGCGTCTAAGTACGCATCAAGTATTAGTAAATTACACTCGTTTGAATCGAAAATTATACTTGTGAATTTTGTTAATAGCAGATGAATACTAGATGTTTCTTTGTACACAATTTGAGGCAGCATAGGAATACATTGACATCCGACCGCATCAACCCCCTGGCCCGCCGCTGATCGACAACCCACTAACATACCTGGAATGAAACTCAATTAGGTATCTCGTCGATACTTTTAACTTGAACCTCTTGTACTCCGTTCAACTTGCGTCGCATGCTGCTGCTCGCAGCGTAAACTGAAGACGTTAGAACCCGAAGCATTGAGGCATTCTCATCGCCAGGACAAGATAGAGAACTTACCTGCCCTCCGAAGCCTGTTCGAGCTACCCAATGGTTGAAGGCTCTTCAACCCATACCATGGATCAACACGTGCATAGTCTTCCCAAAATCTCTTCCTCTCGTAGTCGAAACTGTCCTGTTGTGGGATCACAAGCTTGCCAACAGTCTGCCAGGGGTATTTTGATTCATCCCACACGGCGCCTGAATATTCAACAGGCTGATCACCGAGATTCTCTAGTAGCTGCACTTGGAAGAGGTATTCCGCATCATGGTGCGCATGAAAATTCTGTAGCCACTTTTGCAGGATAGACTCGTCATGCTCTGGCTTCACGGTCTCATCGTAGAGCTTCCTCTGCGTCTCGGTAGATGGCACAAGGGAGTACTTGATGACGTAGTCTCCAAACCGGTACGCCGTCTGAGAATACTGCCGCGTGGACTCGAGGTGGGTGTTGCGAACCTGGTCGCGAGCGAGTTGCAGTTGCGCATCTTGGCGAGCGTTGAGCTCTTTATTCAATTCTTCTTTGTTGCCAGCATGCTTAAGCCGAAGGCCGATAATTTCTTTTGTCGTCTTTGCGTCGGCGAGGTCAATGGCCGGGGTGCTGTTGAATTCAATGTCCTGAGTTGAAGTATCCTTGCCTGCCTCAAACATTTCTCCTTTGACGTTGAACAGCTTCATGGCAAAACCCCGGGGTTGGGGGATACGGTCCTGCAACGTGTAAGCACAGCACAGTACACTTTGAGAGACGATGATGAAAAGCAAAGAACACCCACGTCAAGACCCGGGTCGCCGGGCTCCGAACTGTACCGACAGGCTACAGGGTATTCGCCGCCGTGTTGGAACAGTTCCGTCTGTTTCAGATGGGGAGGCAAGTCATCAGGGACGATAAATGTGCCTTTGACGATGCCTTGTGTTCTGGCATGAGTACCACTATAGCCATGACGTGTCGAGTTCCAAGTCCTGCGCTGCCCCTCATTGATCATATCCGCAACGGCCCGAATGTCTTCTGCTTCATTTGGAGGCACCTCTTCAACACCTTTCGCGTCCCACCGCACATAGGCGCGTGTGGAGAGGTCTCCGGTCGGAAGGACGTTACTGATGATGTTAGTCATGGCGTCGTGATCTGATATTGTATGTTATCTGAAGACTCAATGTCCCTTCAAGATGGAGAAATGTACAAAATAGACACGCATCATCCAGATTATGGGACTATTCCAGGTATTAATGCTTCCTGCCTGTTCATACACAGTAACATTGCCGTTCCTCCACGCGATCAGTGTGACAAGATCGCCCCTGTGATATTTGGGTAGAGTGTGTTGGCTCATGCTAACCCAGGCGCTACGTATCATCCGATCGCGCTACACTGCGACGGCGTCGAATACCCCGCAACAACAGCTCTAAGACAGTGAAGCTTGTGAGAGACTCTTCCAAATTCTGGACGCCAATCAGGGAGTGCCTGTTGTCATCCTTTCATCCGGATCAACGGTCGAAGGCCTATAGATGAGCCTGGCCATCTTACCAACGAGGTATCACTGTGAAGTTAGTCGGTTGGATTGACCTGGTTCTCGTATACGTCGTGAGAAGCTGCGGGTGCAAACGGCTATGGTCGGGATTGAGTCTAATCTAGGGACTTCTAGACTGATTCAGCCCAATAAACTCAGTGCTGGTGTACCGACTACCGGTCGACAGTTCAACAAAGGATGGGCACTAAGTATTCACATGTTTTAAGCAATAATACCGCCGGACTCGGAGACATCCAACTCTCGGGGCCGTGAAGCCAATCCGCCGTGGCAATTCGGACCTTTTCCCCGGGAAGTTCGGCCAATCGGCCCCACCCGCGCCGCGGCCGGAGACGCCGATGTCAGCTGCGGCCCAACTCCACTCCCCTCGATGGTAATCCCCTGTATTGTATTCTGGGGCCACCACGAGGACCCGGATGATAGGCCATGGCCGTGCTTCCTGGGGGTATGCAAGAGCTAATGGCGTGCAGCAGCACAGAAGGTGGGTGGCAGTGATCTTACAGCGCCAGCATGAGAGTTCGTCCCATCAAATTCTTGAAACAGACTCAGCCGATCACAGAGGCTAGGTATTCCACGAAACATGATCTACCATATTATTAATTTAGGCCACTCACTGTTAATTACTGACTTCGACTATGACAAGATAGATAGTGACAGGAAATGGAGACATCGTGAGGGCCTTTCGTGTGCATAGACAAGGAACTTGCAGCTTCCGCGTATGACAAGTTGGCATCCCACGGAACTCGAGCTTTTAGTCATTGATTCGCCTACAACCTTTCTGCGACCGAGGAACCGAATGCGAACGACCCAACAGTAGGTAGAGGGGTCGCGTCATTGGTAGCTTGTCCATCAGCTCACCGTCTGTGGCTTGCAGGTTGCAGCAGGGCTGACAAACACACACGGCACCCCGCGCGATAACTGCGCCACGAACATGACGACAGGATAGAAGCTGAGCCGAGGGCGCGGGCAAGACGCTGAAGAACTTGGCTTGACTGGGGACAAGACGGGAGAGATCCAATCCCCGTTCCACGTTAGGCTACTTGCGGCATGTGAGTTATGCCCGCCCCTGCCAATTTCCGCAAGCTCCGTCTGACTAGATGGTGATTAGCGTTCCTTCGAGGCTCTCTCAGCAGTACCTAAGCAAGTCTGACGCCTTTTCATAAAGCTTCAGCTCTCCCCTCTTTCTCGATTGTGTTGGGTCTTTCAACAGGCATACCAAACCTCAATCGATACTTCGACTACTGCACATCTCGAAACACCCATTCCTCCCTCAACTCAGCAACCCCAATTCTTAACATGTCTGCAAACGATTACTACGGAGGCGGCGGCCACAACCAGAACCAGGGATACGGTGGACAGCAAGGTTACAACCAGGGCGGTTACGCACCTCAACAACCCACCTATGCACAGGTAAGACCTTCAACAAGACAGGACTTAAGTTGACAAGAAGCAACATCGAGACCGGTAACACTAACACTTCCCGAAGGGCCAGCAACACCACGGCGGCGGTGGCTACCCCCAGCAGTCACATTCTCCGTACCAACAGGGCGGTGGCTACAACGCCCCTCCCCAGCAGCAGCACGGATACGGCGGACCCCAACAACCCACCTACGCCCAGGGCAACCAGCACCAACAAAGTTACGGCCACGACAACCGAGACAGCTTTTCCCATAACCAGCAACAGCAACATGGCACACCTCAGTATGGTGGACAGTCCCAATATGGCGGCCAGCCTCAGTACGGCGCTGGTCCCGGCGGTCCCGATCAGGATAAGGGCCTCGGCGCAACATTAGTCGGTGGCGGAGCGGCCGGATGGGCGGCGCACAAGGCCGGCGGCGGTTTGTTTGGAACTGTCGGCGGTGCTATTCTTGGCGCTATTGGTGCCAATAAGATAGAGCATGCGTTGGGAGGGTGAGTGTCCAATGTTCGCCTCGAAATGCCCAAGACGCACGACTAACATGGACTAAATAAAACAGCCGAGACGATAAGAAGAAGCATAAGAAAAAGCATGGCAAGAAGGACGGGCACCGCAAGCGCAGCGGTAGCAGCAGCTCTAGCTCCAGCAGCGACTAAGAGGATGTCTCTCACACGTCTTCAACACTTCTGGTGCATGTATTCGGATGATACCCCCCGATTCAATCTCTGTTGAGCGCACCGGGAGAACGACTGCCGATGAATGGCTGGATCTTCATGACTTGCACACATAGACGATAATGTATTATTAGCCACGAATGATAACACTTGGATTGAATGAACACGGGGAATGAATCCTTTATTGCATTGCTTTCTCTATTGGTATCTTGGAATATGGGCTCTACTATTACAACACAGTCTCACTCCATCGTCTTCAAATCGTTTGCGACCTCAAATGTCGCGTCTGTCTTTGATTTCACTTCTTCAACGTCAACACCGGGCGCAACCTCGGTCAGTGTCAGGCCGCCGTTCTTGCGATCGACTTCAAAGACACACTATTTTCCTGTTAGCAACGAGTCTCTTAATCAATCACCTGACAGTGCATGTGCGTTCAACTTACCAGATCAGTAATGATTGTGCTGACAACACGAGCACCCGTCAACGGCAGACTGCAGTCCTGCACAATCTTGGAAGAGCCATCCTTAGCAACATGCTCGGTCGCAACAACAATCTTGGTGTTGTCGGGATTAGACACCAAGTCCATAGCACCACCCATGCCCTTAAACACCTTGCCGGGAATCATGTAGTTGGCTAAGTCGCCCGTGGCGCTGACCTGCAGCGCACCGAGGATAGAGACGTCTACATGGCCGCCACGGATCATGCCAAAGGATTCGGCGCTATCGAATGTTGAAGCACCGGGGACGAGGGTGACGGTCTCCTTGCCAGCATTGACGATGTCGCTAGAGTTGGACATGTCAGCGCATACATCTCACTTCCTCTAAAGGATATACTTACGCGTCGACCTGGTCCTTGGTAGGGTAAGGACCCATGCCCAATATTCCGTTCTCAGATTGAATCCAAACATTGCGTTCAGCCGGGAGGAATGAGGGAGCCAGAGTTGGGATACCTATTACAGTCAGCACCTTCTTTCAAGCCTTTCGGGGCATGAGTCTCAACTCACCAACGCCGAGGTTGACGTAGAAACCCTCCTGCAACTCCTTCGCAGCACGTCTGGCAATGCGATTGCGCCTCGCCTGCGCATCATTCTTGGGTGCACTCAGATCTTCGCCCTCACCATCCTCCGCCCTTGTCTTGAGAATCTCAATGTTCTTCTCGGCGGTCGAGGGCACGATTCGGTCGACGAAGATCCCGGGCAAGTCGACGTCGTTGGGGTCAATTGCGCCGGCCTCGACAATGTTCTCCGCTTCGACGATGGTGACTGTTGCGGCCTTGGCCATGATGGGTCCAAATGCTTTGGTTGTGTATCTGTACGAAGACACAGTTAGCAAGATTCTTCACTCAGCGATTTCGCATGTAGTTCGCGTACCTGAATACGCAGTTTCCTGCTGTGTCCACTTTCCATGCTCTTAAGATAGCCACATCTCCTGTAAGTGCAGTCTCCATGAGATATGTCTTGCCGTTGAATTCTCTCGTCTCCCTTGTGCGCCCGCGCTCTTTCACCGCGCCAGAAGCATCGAGTTTGACAGGAATGTCACCACTTTGAACCAAAGAGTCTACTCATGTCAGCTACATCTCCTAGATCCTGTTAAAGTATAACCTACGAGCTCCAGTAGGCGTAAAGAATGCGGGAATTCCAGCGCCACCGGCACGAATTCTCTCAGCGAGTGTTCCTTGAGGACACAACTCAATGCCAATCTCTCCAGTGAGGTACTTCTTTTCCAATGCCTTGTTGTTTCCGAGAAATGACAGGATCAGGCGGTTCACCTGGCCAGCCTTGGTAAGGACGGCCAGACCACCCTTGCCTTCTTGACCGGCATTGTTTGAGACAGCTGTAAGCGAGTGCAGGTTCTCAGGCCCTCTGCGGTTTAGTGCGGCGATGATTGTGTCTGTCGTCGAATGTGTCAGCCATTCTTCTATCTTTCGCAGTGCAGATACGACATCGTCCGACTAGACTAACCTGCAACACCACAGAGCCCGAAACCCGAACTCAGAATAGTTGATCCGCTCTTGATGTCCGCGACAGCCTCATCGGCAGACGCATACAGCTTCGAGCCGCCTCTCTTCGTAGCAGGCGCCTTTTGTGATCTGCAGATTGGTGTCGTCGTTATGCCACGACATGTCGCAACACCAAGGATCTTTGCGCGGGGGAAACGCTGAGGTTGCGCACACGCTGCGGGCACAGCTCTGAAGGATGCGCGGACCAGCACCCGCGGGCGCAACTGGCGAGTAATGGAAGACATTTGTTCGGTCCTTTTCTGGAGGAAGAAGCAGGCTTATCCACAAAACACAAAAGGGAAGGTTTCAATTAATTGTGACGAGAGACCAGAGATTAAGCACGAGTAAAAGAAAAAGGAAGGCCGATTGTCGGGGGACATTTTTAGGTTCGGGTTAGGTGGGCGCGACTTCATCTTTTTGAACGGATTCCTGCGCGGGACGCCTCGGCTGTTCTTTTGCACGCCGACCACGACGGAGTCCCTCCGCTCCCGCGGTTCAGTAGTGGCTTCGGCATGAGGGGGAAGATGCAGGCAAAGACAGGGGAGTCTCTGACGTCTTCGTGGCGGGGCACCGGGAGTTGTGGGAACTCGGAGTTTCTTCTGCAGTAGCTCACGGAGACCAAAAGTAGACTCCGAGTCAGCTCTATGGCGTACAGTAAACAAAGGCTTATCATTGGTCTGGACGGGATGACGGCAAGGTCAAAGAGACGATCCGGGGATGGCCTAAGATGCTACCCGTCGTGGGTTCGTCCTCCCCCGCAGATTTGGGGTCTGGGGAAGAAGGGCTTCAAAACGGGGGAGGGACCCCCAAGCTTTGCCCTTGCTTGGCAGATAGGAACTTGGGTCTTGTTGTCTTGTCTTCTCTGTTCTCGTCTTTCCGGTCTCTTCATAGAGTTTTCCAAGGTTACACTGCCAAATCTTACCCGAATCAACATGACATCGAAAGACTTTGACATGGACCCCAAGGTTGAGCATGACGAGAGCCACCTGGAGGTTGAAGCAGAACGTCAACGGCATCTCACAAAGACTCTGCTCTTCAAAGTTGATACTAGGTGAGCGCTTTCCCCACGTTTTCAACTACAAGCAACCGTTTTGACGACCCATTTCAACTTACACGCAACGATTGACAGGGTCCTACCACTTTTGGCTTTACTATTTCTCTGTTCCTTTCTTGATCGAACCAACGTCGGCAACGCAAAGATTATTGGCCTAGCCGAGGACCTTGGCATCAGTAACAACCAATACAACCAAGGCTTGGCCGTCTTCTATGCGACATACATCGCGAGGTAACCTCTCTCCGTCCGTTCTCAGCTGATCTTGGCGCTGTCAACGTGCTCTCGTCCCATGTGGTTCCCCACAGTCGTCCGGTCGCTAATGCACGCCCAGCGAACTGCCAAGCAATCTCGTCTTGAAGAAGGTCTCACCGCGGATATGGCTGCCCTTTCTTACCTGTGCTTGGGGCATTGTTAGTACGTAAACGACTCAACGGAATACGTTTCAATTATCATCCATCACTGACTTTGCAAAGCCATGTGTCTCGGCTTCGTCCGTAGCTACGGCAGCTTCGTCGCAGTCCGAGCAATCCTGGGTCTGACTGAGGGTGGACTGCTTCCCGGAATGGTGCTGTATCTTTCTGGCTTGTACACCCGCGGTGAACTTGCACTGCGCATTGGTATCTTCTACACGGCTGCATCTCTCTCTGGTGCATTTGGAGGTCTTCTCGCCAGAGGCTTGTCCGCGATTGGTCCTGCGGCTGGCCTTGAAGGTTGGAGATGGATCTTCATCATCGAGGGCATCATTGTAAGTTCTTGAGCCCCGGCCATGAAATCAGTGAGTGTTAACATGCTCCCTTAGACGGTCGTGTGTGGGATCATTGCCGCCATTGGCCTGCCAAATAACCTGGCGACGGCGAAGATCCTAACTGATGAAGAGCGCGAGTGGGCGCTGCTGAGACTTCAAGGTCATGCTGGGGACAGATTTGAGTAAGGCTCCAACACCAAATTGTAAAGAATCTCGATAACTAAGATTTCCATAGCTCTTCGCGCGAAAGAGAGGAGAAGTTTCGCTGGTCTGAAGTTGGTCGCGGCGTTTTCAACCTTCAGATCTGGCTCAGCGCGACTGCCTACTTTGCCATTCTGTCTGGTCTATACTCCTTTGGCCTATTCGTAAGTTTCATGAGATATAATATGTAGTTTCACACAGCTGATTAAAACCAAAAAGCTCCCGACAATCATCAACGATATGCATATCGCTTCCAACTCTAACCAAGTTCAACTTTGGTCCGTGATCCCGTACGCGGTCGCGACCCCCGTTACAGGTGAGCAATAATACAAGAAAGGCATAGTGACTAAGCTTAAAGCTGACTTTCCTCATAGTCCTCGTTGCCTTCCTATCCGATCGTCTCCGCCTACGTGGCACACTCATGCTCTTCGTCCTACCCATCTCCATCGCGGGCTACGCAGCCATCGCCAACGTCACGGCGCCACAGACGAGATTCGCAATGACATGCCTTATGGCCATTGGCATGTACAGCGCTGTCCCGTGCGTCCTGGTGTGGAACTCCAACAATTCGGCTGGTCACTACAAGCGCGCGACAACATCCGCACTTCAGCTTGCCATCGCCAACTGTGGCGGGTTCGTAGCGAGTAGGTTTGCAATGCGCATCAACAAAGAATCTGACTAACTTAATTTTCAGCCTTCATCTACCCTAGTACTGATGGCCCATTGTATCATAAGGGCCACACTGTCATTCTTGGACTGCTGTGCTACGCATGGGTGGCGTGAGTAAAACCGCCCACTATTCGTGGGCCAAGATACTAACAGAAAGTCTAGAACCTTTGTAAATGTTCTCTGGTGCGCCAAAATCAACCGCGATAAGGCTGCCGGGAGGTATGATCAGTTCGTTGGAACAGGTGATGACCGGGAACCCCACTTCAAGATGGTGCTGTAGGGATGGCTAAGCAAGGATTCGGTGCCGAGAGGTGTCGGCCGTACCAAGATATTATGGTAGAATGATATTCTTTGTCTTCAAGTTACGGAGTTCCTGCGTTTCAAATTCTAGACCTAGCTTTTCCAAATGCTCCGTAGACCGTTTTCAATATCAGAGCAAACGTAACCATGCGCTCGTCAACGGCAAATATTTGATCTAGAGGAGTGAGAAATTTGGCGTTGGGAGTTTTATGCTACGTTGCTGTGGGGACACCCAACATCCGTATGTGGCTTTGTGACGGTCTTCGCTTGAAAGAAATGACGCGCATTTGGCGACACGATGAACGGCATGGAAGTATTGATGTTCGACAAAGCTCAAATTCAAAAAGGCTAGTTATCCGGTCCTGGAGCCCGGTAGTGTACAGCACCTCGACGAGTATCACAGGCCCCGGCGATCTACAACTTGGACTCGCGTCCTGGAGCGAAGTTTGACCTCGTAGCTCCGCCAATGGCCTCCGTGATAGTATCAACCGACTTCAAAATCCACTCGCTGCCCTCATCGCTAGCCAACCACTCCGCACCCTGAATGTCTTCCTGATTGTCCGCCTTGTATGTGCCATCCTCGAGTCCCTTTCTCAAGCCGAAAACGTGCGATAGAACCTGCGGGCCAACACCGGTTTGTGCTCGCAAGCATGAAATGGCAATCATCGAAGTCAGCACTCTCCCGACGCTGGCCAGACCTCCCCGCTCCTTCGGCTCCGACAGCAAACCCGCATAGTGGCTGTGGAGAATGTGGACCGGAAGATCCGGGTGCGATTGCGCCAGCTTCTCGTAAAGCTTGACCTCGAAGGGGGCGTAGATTGAGTCCCACAGGCCCTGGCCGCGAACTGTGATGGCGTCGATGTTCTGCGAGTTTGGTGTTCGCGTCGGCTTCGTCTCCAGTTGTGCCGTGACATCCTTGGGGAGGCTGGCGTAGAAGGCGTTAAGGCAGTTGATGGTGCGGGGGATGCCGTTGAAGCTGATGCACTTCAAACCAATCTCGCGAATGAACTCGGCAGTCTCGCGCTTGTCGGGGCGGCCGGAGGAAGACGCGACACTGTAGAGGGATTCTAGAGAGTCGGGAGAGTTGAGTGTGAAGGTTGCCGCGGCCTATGAGATGCCGAGGTTAGCAACTAAGCTCCCACGAGTGTCGTACCAGCTCGATTGTGGTCAATTGGGCTACACAATAGAAGCTGCGAAAGTCGCGATAGGTATATCTCACCGAAATTGCTAGCCATGGCTTTGCGCCGACGTTCTTTGATGCCGCATCCTTAGCGATGGCCTGGTACACCTCGCGAATATGCGACGGCGCAGCCGTCTGGCCGGGCCGGGCAAACGGCGCGTTGATGAGTGACTTGAGCGACGGTGCGAGCTTCGACATGGTTTCCTCTGGTTCTCGATTATTGCTGGACCTGTTCTGCTTCAACTGTTTCTCTGCGGGCGCATCATTCATCGGACTAGAAGGCGTGCGTTCAAGCGAAGGTGGTGGGATGCAGAAGTGGTTTTGTTTTCCCAACTGAACGAGACCGGAGGTGTTCCGCAAGTCGGAAGACAAAAGAAGGTCCCTCGACCGTGCGCCTCGGACTCAAAAAGAAGCGCCGAGGCGAAGAGTCCCATGTGACATCAGCGTGGGGAAATTGGAGCTCGACTCTTTGAACATTGCGCCGAGCAGCCGAGAGCTCGCCGGCTCTACATTTAGAGTCCGAGGGATTGCGGGATGAGAACGAGACCGGTCGCGTATCAACAGACAGTGGGCGGATAAGCTTAGACAAGGGTTTGATGGTAGCAATGCCGCATTACTTATCAAAAGAGCATTTCCATGGATCGAACTCCTGGAAATAGATGTCGAGAAGTCCCTTTGGCACTTTGGTTGCATGTAGCATTGCATATACCCACAGCACACACTTACACCAGCACACGATGGCCGGCGGCAGCAAGCAGAAGGAGCCTTTCTGGCTTGGGTGAGTTACACGGCTCCAAGTTAGAACCAAAGGCTAGAATTTAGGTAGCTGATCGATAATCGCAGAGGTGCTGCAGCCTCTATGGCAGTCTGCTTCAGTACGCGCGCCATTGAGCGACATCGCCGTGTTTCGAATGATTACTGATCACGCAATCGCAGCACATCCTTTGGATCAAACAAAGTAGTGAGTGAAGAGTTGTCCACAGCTAGGAGCGCGCAGAACGGGTACTGATCGTAGTAGCCGAATGCAGCTCCTCAAGTCAAGGGAGTCAATGTTTCGAGCAATGTACCGTTTCGCTGCTAGGGATGGTGAGGGCTACGGCTAATCTTGTAGTATCGTCATTACTTACACTGCACAGGGTTCTTTTCCCTGTGGTCTGGGCTGTCAGCATCCATCTTTCGACAAACCACGTATTCGACCGCGCGGTTCGGACTATACAATTACTTTGCGCAACAAGCGAAACAATGGACGGGTCAAGAGAAGTTGACAACAGCAATGACGATATCTTGTGCCGGGCTGGCTGGAGGCATGGCAGGGCTAGTTGGAAATCCTGCTGAGGTATGGCTAGCATCGCTCTGCTGTTCAGCGCAGACTCTCACGGGTGTTAGGTTGTCCTCGTCCGCATGTGCGCCGATGGAGCCAAGAATGTCGGCGAACGATTCGCTTACTCTAATGCTGTCGAAGGGCTATACAGGATAGGTCGCGAAGAGGGTGTGGGAGCATTCACGCGAGGCATATCTGCCAATGTGGTGCGCAGTATACTCATGAGTAAGTCAAGCGAAAGTCTCGGAAACGACTGTAGGATTTTATTGAAGCTGATGCCGGATGATAGATGTGGGACAAATCGCCACGTGAGTGCCAAATGAGTGGACGTCCCTGGGTGAAGGGACTAAATAAAACAAGCAAAACTGACACGAAAGCACGAAACAGATACTCAACAGCAAAACGCATCCTTCTGCAAAAGACTGAAATGAAGGATGATATCAAAACACATGCCGTGGCATCCCTCTTTGCTGGGACTGCGGCGACAACGATTTGCGCGCCAGCTGATGTCCTGAAGAGCAGAATTCAAAGTGCTGCTGCGAGCGGCCCAGGGGCAAACGTGAGTAGACAGGCCCAGTCCCGGTCCTTGCAGAGAAACCGACTAATCGAACCTAGTCTTTGCTTCGTATTGTGCAGACGGGTCTGAGGGAAGAAGGTGCAATTTTCTTGATGAAGGGATGGACCCCGGCGTGGTTGAGATTGACGTAAGTCACATCCACGATGAAAAGAAATGTCGATAATGTTGCTAATGATTGTGTACTGAAGGCCGAATACTGTCCTGACTTTCGTGTTCATGGAACAGCTGCGGAAACTGACGCAATGGCAGTTCGCCGCCCCGGTCGAAACCATGAAGGCATAATGTGCGCGACATGGTAAACCGAAAGGTGTTCCACTCCTCTAAAACCCAAATTCTGTCAAATTAGGCCAGCTAAGCCAGTCAAAGTTGTTCATGTCGTCCCAGGACAGGCCTGCGAATGAGGGATCAAACTCGTTGCCTGGCTGATTTAGAACCTCGGCAATCTGGTCATCGGACATGGCAGAGAACTGCAGAGTCCCAGGCCATAGCTGCGACTCCATGTAGGGTGGCTGCGAGACTGGTGGCCCCATGTTGACGGGAGGCGAGGCAGCAACAGCCGACGAGGGCGTTCCAAGCTGACCGCTGCGAGGGATAGTTGGATCGGGATGCAGGCTCGTCTGAGGCTGGCCATCCATGGCTGTGGCCGCCTTTTTGACGATACGTTTTAGATATTTTCCGTATAGTGTAGACAAGCCATTTCTGTGCTTTGTAGCAGAGCCAATACGTTCCAAGACATCTGCTGTTTCTTCAATGAGGTTCCGAATGCTAGGTGCCAAGTTCGAGCTGCCCGTGGCGTAGGCGCTCAGAGTCAGGGCAAAACATGCTGCAAACGAGACCATGATTGTCGTGTTGTTCGGGATCGACTGGAGCTGCGACTCTCCTTGGATCGCTGCTCGCATGACCGTCACAGCAGACGATAGCCCGGCCGTACGGAAGAACTGCCGGACTTCCATCGGGGCGGTCGGATGATTGATGACGCCTCCGTACGTCGAGAGCCTGGTGTGGGTGACGAGAATCTCAACGTACGGAGGTAGTCGGCGCTGGGGGCCTGTGCCAATGGCATAGCCCCATTCGGTCAGCCATTGATCAAAGAATCTTTCAATAGCACTCTGGATGGATTGGGCGATGAGCCCGCCGTCTGTAGATATTCCCTGCGACCCGTCGCAGAGTGCGCGAACCGTGTTGAGTAGTCCGTCGAGGTCTCGGCGAAGGACGGCCATCGAGACTAGATGGCCGTCCATGGGGTCAGCAATGCTGGACCGATGCCATTGGTCGCAGTCTTTAATGACCCGGGTGATGGGTACGGTATAGGGTCGGCCGCGAGCGAGAGACATGCCTCTTTCGAGAACAAAGAGTGCGATCCAGCAGCGTTCACGGCGACGAAGAAGGCGTTGTCCAAGATCAGAGGTATGTTCAATGTGGCTGAAGCCGTCCATGGCCAGCGCTGTCCGAGGATCAAGACAATCTCCACGGGACAGGGCCATGTTCGAACCGGAACCGACGACTTCCATTGGGATGAGGAGCTTATTCAAGGACAGATCAATGGCAATGGTGGCAGCCATATTGACATACCAGCAAGTCTCATCATCAGTGCTATGCTGGCCAGGAAACATCCATGGAACGTTGACCATGAATGCAAGAACAATCTCAACGGACTTGTGTCGGTTCGCGATGACTCTATGTGCGAGGGTCTTGCAATGGTTTGACAGTCTCTTGGACAAGGCACCAGCGGATGGAAGGAACAGGGCCGATGCGGCCATGATGGAGGTGCACAAGAAGGCAGATCGCGAGCGCGTAAAGGATGGAGTGTAGATCTTGGGATCAAGCCCCCATCGGGTGTGGGCAAGTTTGCCATGGAAGCTAAATGGTGAGTTTGACGAAGCCCTCATCGGCGGCGGGCGTGTGTCACTTACAAAGCAAATAGTGACTCTGCCTCTTCTTCAGTCACAAGACCCATAATGATGGGATCTATGTCATCGCCGACATCGAAGTTGACGCGAACAGAGGTGAAGAAGGACTGAATCTCCAAGTCCTCATCGGGTTGTTCGACCTGCTTCTTGCGACCGGCGCGGGGACCTGGCTGCTTTGGCGACAGGCCACTGATGGGCTTGGGCGAAAGCTGCAGGTTCGAGGCGCGCGCCAGAAGTTGAAGCGGGTTTTCGGCATCGTCGATTGCCAGGCTCTCCTCGTTGTGATGATGCAAACTCATATAAGTGTTGCTGTCTGGGGTGTTGTCCAGGTCATCATCATCGTCAGATGAGAGGTCGGGTTGGTCGGGGCTGTTGAAATGCGATGAACCCCGCCTTAAGTGAGAGGAGGCGGTAGTTGACCGAGCATTTCGAGAGCCCTCCAGGAGCGCCTGGAGACTGCCGATGGCCTTGTCATCTTCGGAGTTGTGTTCACCGGTTCTGGCTCTTTTGATGGCCTGCTCAATCTGATATAGAGCTTTATCTAGGCCCTTTCGCTTGCTATTACACGCCCGGCCAATGATCAATACTACATCAGAGAATGGTGGGGGAGTTGTGGTGCGACTCGAAGGGGTTGTCTCGGTCATGGGGGCCGTTTGGTGTCAACACCATTAGACGGGGGGGAAGCTTGGGGGCCCTTACTTCTTGATTCCCTTCTGTCTTCCGGCGTGGAACGTAGGCCGTATGCACTCAGAATCGAGCTGAATGCACCTCTTGCATTTGTTCTCATGCGGAGAATAGTCGCACTTGATCTTGCTTCGGCGGCAGACCAGACAGGCGGCCTGCTTTGGACGTAGCGATTGAGGATCCTCCATCCAGGTGAGGGGAAGGTGAGAGAAGCCCGGGTGCACTCTGGCGGTCTCGGTGAAGAGCTAAAGTGCTCTGTACGGATAGCAAGCGGCAAAGTTTTGGATCAGAGGAACACGCGTTATTACTCGACGTATTGACTTTTCGGGCTGGGGTCGAGATGAGATCCAATATCAAAGCGGCCTGGTCTGTTGACTTTTTGACGATACAAACACGCTACCCCTAGAGCAGACAGCTCTGCTGAAGATGGAAGTGCCAAAACATTGGGACTTGCGACTCACTGACGAGAAGTCTACTTAATTGAAAGGTCCCCCGCCAAGCACCAGCCATCAGGGAGGGAGGGAAGCTCGTCCTGTGACTCGCGTGAAGCCGGAATCATTGGGGAAAGTTGAATGAGGGCACGAATCAGCACGCAGCTACGGACCCGTCTGCCGACTTGAAGGAGCTTAGTCATTCCTTCATCTCTCTTGGCAAGTTAAGAGAGATTACATAATGTCAAAGGTTCAGTGGCGGCTGGTGTTGTGTGCGTTCTATGAGGAGCTGTCGCTGCTGCTGCTGCTGCTGCTGCTGCTGCTGCTGACGCCAAGGACATTGACTTATTCTTGGCTTGGCCACACTTGGCTCTTGTTACCTACGTACACTATAAGTGCTCTTGAACCATCCATCTATTGTCAATCATCAACCTCTTGATATTGATACCTACCCTTCGAATCCTGTTGCAATTGTAAGTGAGTTCCTAGGCAGAAGCAATGCCACAGTTACGCCTCCACAAACAACCGGGGCCAGCCCAATCAAGGCCAAAGTCCCTAGAATCACGGTCACCAACATGTCCCATCGTCCCATCAGCACGCATCGGGAGTAGCTCAGGGGACCAACCACTGCTTGATGCCTTGCCATACTGATATGGCTCATCGAGTCTGCGGCAAAGCGGCCTCGGCTGTGAGGCCAAATTCGGCCTCAATCTCACTTGACTCTAACCAACACGAAGATGAGTACATGCTTAAGTGCGGTACTTTAGTTCAGGTAGATCCATACTCGAAGAAAATCTTTCTAAGACTGAAATTCCCAGATGATTTAAGCTCTGTTTCCCCCTCAACCCCGCCGCCATGGCACCTTGGCTTGCTGCCAAGCGCTCATCTCATCGGCTCTTAAAGATTGCCACTACCGTTTGTCACTCGCATACTGCACCAGCAACAATAGCTCGACTCCATCATATACCAAAAATGATGGCAGACTCAACGTCCATCAAACATACGATCCTCCGCAATGGCACGCCGAAGGAGGTTGCCAAATACCTCAAGGGTATTCGAGCCAACGCTGCCGATCCGACATCCGTCACACACAATCTCCATGAAGCGGTCGTCCGAGGTTCCATCCCGCACAGCATCTTCTCAATCTGGATCCCTATATCTGACGATGCAAAATCGATCGTGGCAGCGCTCAATCAATCAGGGAGTACGTCCGGAAGACGTGCGGCTATGAGGGCATTTCTCAAGGCCATGCGATCAGAGGACACGATGATTCCCGTATGGAATGCGGCAGGCGGTGCTCAAGGTGTCGCAACAATCATGAGTAACCTCAGCGTCAAGGAGGTCAAGATGCTATGCAATGGCCTCGCCAGGACAGCTTCCCTTCCCCACGGACGATCGCAGCGACGAGCGAAATTGACAGAGTTGATCGCCATCCTCGGCGCCGGAACCCCAGTTCCCAAAGAAAACCCAGATGCGAGGCCGCTGTTAGCCCATTACAGGAGAATCCTGCCGGCCTGCACAACCGATCGAGTAGCTGAGCATGAAGGGACATCGCCCAAATGGACAACGAGGCAGCGTTCTAACTTGCTTCGCACCCACCCAACATTCTATGAGGCCAAATTCCTGGACTCCATCTTGTCGAAAGGAGAATCTCCTACTGCCGAATTCGATGTCGACACGTGCACGCAGCTTATCAACAATAACTTTGCCTTCGCCAAGGAGATGCTCCTCAAATTTCTCGACGCCGGGGCTGAGCTCCCCATTACGCCTGACGTATTCATCAATCAGATTGCTTTGCCCATTGTGAAACGGTTGCGACGACGCAGAACAGCCGCTCAGCAGCATCTTCCATTCGAGATTCTTGAGCTTCTCGTCCGCCTCATCAACAGGCATCCAGACCTCCAAAGGATGTTGGACGATAGCCTTGTCGGTGTCATGTTCTATGTCATCAAATTCTGGGAGCATACCCGTTCGACGCGACCGCGCGTTGAGCAGCACTTGGTCGAGCTTTTGAAACTCACGCCTGAGACAAGGTGGCAATCAGCAAAACAAATCGTTCCGCATCTACGTGCTGTCAACCCGGCCGTATCCTACCGATTATTTCGGCTCATGCTCCGGCATCTACCTGCCTTCAAATTCGATGTCGACGAGGCTATAGGCAACGAAGACATCTCTCTCGAGAAGATCAAGGGACCGTGGCCAGCGAGATTTTTCGTGACAACGCTTGGGCGTGATGACCGGCTTGCTTCTCTCCGCTTAGTCCAGCGCTTGATGGCTGCTTTCCCTGACGGACGTTTCCTGGAGTATTCATACCCCAGAGGAAGTTCCATCTTTGAGCATGAGCAAGACTATGATTCAGTCCAAGGTGACGCGTTCGCACTCGAAGTCTTTCTTTTGCGAAGTTCGCCAGCTTCGAGCCCCCTCAACACAAGCTACGACAGCAAAGTAGACGCAGATCTGGAGAGGCGCAGAAAAGAAGCATCCTCAAGCCGTGATTGGGAAAGTCGAGCCTTGTGGGCTCAGTCAGTACTCGACCTCTCCATTGCGGCGGGCTCGTTGGATCTCTACGCAGAGAACCTGCTTTGGGCGAGACGCTTCAACAAAGACGTGTTTACAGTGAGGGATCTTTACGACGAGCGGTCCATGAAGACTGCCGAGGGCTTAGACTTACTCAGCGGTATTGAGATAGCTTCTTTTGCCGGCCAGCCAGATTTCGATGCTGCCAAATCCGTTCGGTCTGCGAACAAGATTATGATGCAGCTGCTGGAAACCGCATCGATGGCCACCCGAGAACCCAGCTTCCAGGCTTATGACTGGCAAACCGTCATAAAATTGCCTGCAGCAGTGATTGAAAGACGTTTCCAGCTGGTCAATGAGTTCCAAGATGCTCGAAAGCTGACCGATACCGAAATCTCCGAGATCGTGTGGCAGCCAACTGTGGACTTCTTGGTTGAATTAGAGACTTTCTTGCTTCGTCCCAGCCATCAAGAGCTCAACTCGCTCGGATCACGTGGGCTGGGCTTCCCCAGAGACTGTCTCGGAGCCCGTGAAAAGCGATCCCACACCTTCAAGTTCGCGGACGGACTCGCCAAGGCACGCGATGAGTTGTGGCAGAAACACCGTCCTCAACGTTTCCCATCGGTTCTCACGCTGGGCGAGCCATGGCCAAAGGGATTGCCGCTGCAATCTCTTTTGCCTACCGGATTCTTCGGCCTGAAGAATATTGATGCCATGCCTTACATTCGAGAGCGGATCGAGAAGGTTGTCTTCGGAGCTCCCGAGGTCTTGCTTAAAGAACCTCTGAGGGATAAAGAATCTCAGCAGGCGATAGGTCGTTTTGTGGACGAATACAGCTTTGCACTGAAAGCGTACATCGATGGAGGGGAAGAAAGCTGTCAGCAAGAAGAGCGCACTCGTAAAGCCTGGCGCCATGCAGTCGACAGCCTCAGTGGAGTGAGAATGACGAAAGCTGAAGCCCTACGATTTTGGGAACAGCAATTCAACTGCGCGGATGTCCCATTACCTGCAGACATCAAAGCAGAGTTCCCGCGACGAGTCGAGATCTCAATTCCTGAAGTCGGAAATCCAGAAACGCCAACAGAGTGGAATCCGGATTCTTGTCACACAAAATTTGAAGAGCTCGGTAGCAAAAAGATTCCCGTCACGATCCTAGACGTGATGATGAGCTGCAATGCCTTTGGCCTGGGTCGTGATGCGGTGTGGGCGGCGCTCAGTTGGTCAGATACAGTGCAAATTCCACCAAAGGAGATACCCAACTTCTGGGACGCGAGCCAATTCTCACAGCCCCTTTCTGGTAAAGTCGTGGATGCTTACTTCGCGTCTCTTCTTCTCTCTCTCAACACCATCCATGGCTCCGACAGCTCCGTTTTGAAGCACCCATTTCCATCGGAGGCCGATTTCCGATACCCAGCGCTCTACCTAGACGAGGACTTTCTTGAAACCATCGACGAAGCCTTTTTCCATGACAACCAGGCCCAGATAGAGCATATCATTAAGTCAGGCCCGCCAGCATTGCTTGTACCGGCTGTGAACTCGATCCTCCAGAACGTGGCTGCCAACGAGGACTCAGAATCCCTAACGCATGCTCGTTTTCAAGTGGCCATGAAGCTTGTCAAAGTGCTAGCGGGCAGCGACCAGCCATCTCTGGCTTTCCCCTTCATCAGGGACATTGTTCTCAACAGACCAAGCGATAGCGCATGGCATCGGGAACTTCTCACCAAAGGATTCTTCAACGCCATCCCTCCAAAGCAGGCGAAAAAGCTTCTTTGTATGATATCGATTGGCATACAGGAGAAGCTCGAGGAGCAGCAGTTCAGATACGAAAAGGCTAAGAAGGAGGGCGGTGAGCTAGCTGCGCGGTCCCCACCCGTGGTCAAAGTTACGACGGTCAAGATGCTGGCAAAGCTTCTGAGCAATGCGCCGTTCCTGGACGTCACATCAGCTGTTGATATCCTTTCCGGTCTTTTGTCCAAAGCCCAGCACATCGACATCCGATTGGCCATCATTCAGACCATGTTCGATACCCTAGAGGCTGAGACAGCTTCGCCCGATGTGAAGAACCGGATTCTGAGTGTTATTGAGGACCTCGCCGTGCCACTTGCAGCATCTCTTGATGAGCTTCATCCAATGACAGAGGATGATTGGACGCAAGCAGAAGCTGATGATACTCTATCGGAAGTGGCCAATGTGAAGGATCGATCTGCAGCTCCTATACGGTCTCTGTTCTACAATTTGGAGATGAAGCTCTGCAACGACCCTGTAGCCAAAGCAAAGCTGGTCGGTATCACGGATCGATTGATATTGCGTTCCGCAGAGAACAACAGACGGTGGTTAGAGTTATTTCTCAAGAAGAATGACTTCTCGTTGCCTTCTGGGGAGAGCCTCCCCCTCTCGCCAGTCGACCCCGCCATGCTCAAGATCTTCCAGAGAACTACGGTGTACTTCTCGCGACCCATGCTTGGGATGCTAAGCCGGTACGTTCTTGCCAACGTTCGACCCTCTCCCGGCATGGCAGCCGTCACGAAGAAGATCGAAAGCAATGCCACCCTAGCCAACTCGAATGCAGGAAGACACTGGTTGCAGCTCTTTAGCGGAAATGAGGGAACGATGGTTGTTAGCGATTGGACCTACTGCCTGGAGCAGATGCATCTACCACATATGAGCAAAGAAGTCGCCAACCCGAAAGACCGCATCACCGTTGCCATGCTCCAACGTTTCGCAGAAGATTTTGCAGACGGGCTTATCAGCCATGGAGACCCTTCTCACGTTGAGGCGCTTCTCGAGCACAAGTCTGAGGCGATGATGAGGGAGAAGAATCCAGAGACGCTGAAGAGCTGGCAATTGACAACGCAGCCGGTGCTACGATCGGTCATCGCGAGAGTCGAGGAGTTACGCACTCCTTCATGGCAGCATGACCCGATGCGAGAGCCCAAGGCTCTACCAAACCCATTCCGCCTAAGAGTGGCAATGCTGGCTGTCCCTCCCGGAGGTGCTGACATGGATGCTTTGTTTGCCAAAGAGATCTCGGCATTGATTGACGAGTTGGCAAATGGACATGCCATGTACCACAACAACTGGATACATCTGAAGCACCAGCTGGCACGTAACTATTCCGTCTGGACACCACGTCTTGTTTACATTGCTACCATTCTGGGCGATCTCTCAAACGTCAACGTCGAAAGTCCCACGCTGGCAGATTACTTGCGAGTCGAAACGGCCAGGGACCTCATAAAGCAGGCTGACTATCCCAAGGTCAGAAATGATATCAACAAGTTGAAGGAGATTCTGCGCACCTGGAAAGAGTCCCCTGTCGAAAAGTTCAGAAGTGACCAGAGAGATATTGCCAGACTACCGCTCTTCAACCAGTAGTTTGTCACAGTTCGCTCGCCGAAACCGGTGGGCTGGACTGGGCAGGTGAGGACTTCGGCCAGGAAGAGACCACGACAAGCGTCTACGGGCAACCCCATTTATACTTTACACCACACATTACGCCTTTCAAGCCTGTACATTATAGCTCAACCGAAGCACAACTCCATATAATACGTTTCTTTCTTAGTGTTCAAGTCAATGTGTTCATCGTCAGCACCGGCGCATGGCCATCACGGCTGATTAAGCGCAAGCATGAGAATCCCTTCCGCTCCACGAAACACCCGACAATGGCTGACAAACTTCACTCTAGACCGCTGCTTGCTGATGCGGATCAAGGCCTGGTCCCCTCGCCAAATTGCCATGGTGGTGCTAGACCCGGTGTTTGCAACCTGTTATCGGTTAGTAGTGCCGACGAAGCCTGGGAACAATCCTTCATGGGCCTTCTCTGGCATTGTGACGGGGGTAACAAAGCTACTGTCCTACGTCACCATCTCGCCTGGAGTATGTGATATTCGTCCGAAAATGCGATCGTCTTAAGTTGTGCAACTGGAGCAAAATCACGTGCCGAACTTTCTGTACGGAAGTCCGTCGTAGAATCGAAGGTAATGAAACTGTTAAAACTTCTTCTCATGCTCTTGACATCTTGCCTTAGTATTGGAGTCGGTACGGCTAGGCTAGTCCTTTGATTGCATGTTGATCGCGCCCGCAATGGCAATCCAGGACATGAACGGCAACTCTGACCAGCACCGGGATGATGGGCCCAAGGTCGCAATCATAGGCGCGGGGTTAACGGGCTTGATCGCCGCCCAGGGCCTGAAAAAGGTGTGTGAGCATGTATTATTGCACCGATCTGTGTCAGACGTTGACGCGATATATCAGAGTGGCTTCAACGTGGTCGTATTTGAGCGTGATGAAAGCATCGCCGCTCGGCCGCGCGACTGGTCGATTCTCATCGGCTGGGGCATGAGCACACTCATAGAGCTGTTACCTGAGCAGATTGTGAAGAACTTCCCTCAAGGTATTTGCAATCCGCACCTAGAGTTCAACGATTGGGATGAGAGCGTTATTGGATACAACGGCGCTACCGGCGAAGTCATGTTCCAAAATTCGACTCCCGGCGCTCGGCGGATCAGCAGACGACGCCTCCGCAAAGTCCTCGCTGAAGGACTCGATGTTCGCTGGGGCAAGTACCTCGATCAGATGGTGTCCAGAAGTACCTCAATGGATCTCGTCTTCCGAGATGGAGAGAAATATGAAGCCGATTATGTCTTGGGAACAGACGGCGTCTCCTCCAAAGTCCGAGAATTGCTTATGGGGGTTGAGAAGGCCAGGCCAGTGCCATCAGGATACTCCATCGCGAACTGTGTCTGCAAGTACGGGAACGCAGATAAGGTCAATGCCGTGGTGAAGGCACACTCTGTGTGCGCGCTCATGCTTGGAACGGCAAACCTAGCTGGCTGTGGTGGTAAGTATTTGGATATTTGACAGGTTTTCGTACGCATCTAAGCTAAGATAATAGTCATGTCCGCGGAAGATCCGAACGATGTTGCCAGTTGGGAGACCTTCTGGGTCAAAGTATGGCGCGGTCACTCCGTTAGCCTGAATGGCCAAGAAGCCATCGACTATGCAAAAAAGGATCTATCAGGCATCTGCGAGCCGTTCCGGTCTGCTCTGGAATGGACGCCTGCAGGAAGCTCCTGCTATCTTGACGAGATGAAGTACTGGCTTCCCAGTCCATGGGAGACGCACGATGGTAGAGTGACTTTGGCAGGAGACGCCGCTCATCCCATGTTGCCGTGTAAGTCAGAATTGAGCGTGCGATTACTGAGAGGATAGTCCTTTGGAACTAACACCACCCCTAGTCCGAGGCCAGGGACTTCAGCATGCGATCATTGATGTGCAAAACTACATAAATGCACTGTCAAAGTTGAGAGACGTTCGTGAGGGTACCAGCCGCAAATGCACCATGGAAGCATATGGTGCAGACGTCGTCGAGCGGGGCTGTGTTGCTGTGGCTCAAGCTCTGAAAGAGGCAGAGAATTCGCTGAATCCGGACACCGTTGGGAATATGCTCATGGTCACCCAGGGACACGGGAGATCTATATGAGACCCTAGAGATGCGTTTGATGTAACAAGGACTATACAATGTTTCCGAAACCTTACAGTCAGGCCCATCCCAGTACATGACGCTCATAGCTACTAGAATACATAACACGCAGCTTGGGTTGGGAGCATCGAAATCCCCCAACAAACAAGTCAGCCGTGAACAAGCATTCGGCCACCTTCGTTGTGCCCAGACAGCGGAAACTACCCTCTGTTGGTACCTGACACGGCTACGGTCAATGCTTCAAATTTCTCTCATGTTGATGATGTTTGGCTAAATCGACTCAACGTCCCTGTCTACACCCAGGGTAGCACGTAACAGGTACCAAAGTCATTGCTGACGACTTTCTTGAAGAGATCGGAGTATATTAAGGCATCCGACAATATCCTCCCCCGAACCTGGTGCAGTTCAAGGAGTGCTTGTAGAAGAACGAGCTCATTGTCGGGATTTTGTTAAAACGCTATATAATGATTGTTTCAACACGGGTGGAAGTTTACTGTCAGCCTCTTGTCCACACAGCCTCGTTACTAGAAAGTGTATATGATAGAGCCAAATAAATGCATCGTCTTGGATATGCCCACAACGATTCGAGTCCTGAAAACGTCTTGCTCAATGAAGAGGACAGACCTATCGACAATGACATGGGCTCGTGCTAAGCTATTTAGGTCGGAATTATCTCAAATGGGTACGTCTGATTGAAATTATGGGTTTTTGAATACATCAAGCAAGGTCAATGATGAAATTGGCTTGGAGAAAATCGAATGGTGACTGCTGGGCCCTAAAGTGAAGAAATTCTAACTAGATTCCCCTCTTTGGTGTATCTACGGGCAACTTAGCACTGCTTGTTCGAGCCGTCAGTGTAGAAGAAGTCCTGGTTGATCTTGATGGCGTCAACGTGCCAAGTCTTGCCGTCGTCGGTCGTCTTAACGCCAGTCGAGGTAGCGCCGGTAAGTTGAAGAGAATCACCAAAGGTCTTGTCGGCCTTAGCAAGGACGACGGTGAGGTTGCTCCAGCCTGAGAGAGTAAAGTTAGCGCATGAAAACACATCCCATTCCAAGATAGCAGGCTCAGACAACTTACTGTAGGCAGGGAGGGTTCCGCAGGCGCCCTGGTAACACTCGTTGCTGGAGTAGATGTAGGTAGGGGCCTTGCCGTTGCCGTCCACTGGGCTCCTGCATCAGTATTGTCTCGTTGGTTGGAGGAGGTGAAGGAAGTACTTACCGTCGGTCTGCTGCGAGACCATGGCACCGTTGATCCAAACCTTCTGGGTCACACCCTTGGAGGCATCGTAGACGACTAAGACACAGTCAGTTCTCGGTACTAATACAGTCAAGAGACAGGTATCTCAAGCTCACGCTCAAAGTCGACGTCGGACTTGGAGGGAATGGCGATGTATGGCTGGGCAACCTGGGTGGCTGCGACTTGTTAGTATACACTTCCTGATCAGCGGCTTTGGTGGTTTTAAACTTACAACCGGTGAAAGTGCTGGCAGCAACGCACCACTCGGTGTTGGAGGCAGGGCAGCCGCTGTGAAGGGTCTCGTTAGCCAATGATAAAAGTTAACCAAAACCTGGAGCCGAATGTGTCTCACGCAGCAGAGTTATCGGGGGCCCAGTTCAAAAGAGGCTGGAAGAGATCGCTGCCCTGGTCGCTGACGGACTGGGAGATGCCAACCCAGATTGACATCCACGGCTGGTCATTCTTGTTGCTGATGACGGTGCCGCAGGGAATGGACGGGGGAACGAGAGTGTAAGTGGCCTTGGTGATGACACTGCTGTCAGAGCCTAGGGTGAACATGTTGCCGAATTTCCACGCATCGTACTGGCCGGCAGCGACGATTCGCGCAGCAAGGGGGAGAACAGCAATGGAAGAGAATGAACGCATCTTGGCTGTTTGAGAGAAAAGAGTGAATGAATCAAAATGATAGGTCAGTACACAGCTGCAGAGTGCGAGGAGACAAGAAAAAGCCAAGACGCTAGGTTACATCCATCTTATAGTAGTGTTGGCTGCGGTTGACTCCGTACATAGGGAGTGCTCCGTAATCTAGGATCCAGAGCTGTTCGTTTCGATGATTGACTCTGAGCGGCAAAACTCGCCGAGTTCAAATGAAGGGGGTTGCGACTGGGTTACGGCGGGTTTTCGTAGCGAGTATACGATGCCCATTTACCGGGGTTAGCCATGCTGACAACTCTTGATTGGCTAAGCGGCAAATCGGCACAACTCTCAGCGGCTGTTTCGGGGAGGGTTCACCAACTAAGCATGTTCAACCTGAGAGCCGCCTTAAATGCGCGTGGGTATCTGTCTATCCACGACTCGGGCGATCAAAAGCCCTGATTGCATCTAATCTGGGTTGCCGGTGGGAGCTGCTAGCTTTGACGTGACGATCGTCGCAAACTGCTGCAGCCCCGAACCTTCAAATTCTGCCCAATCACGCTTGAATTTGGATGACAATCTATCAACGGATTGCAAGCTGGAATTCTCGCCCAATCAAAACACGATCTCATTATATACTTGCTCTGTAGTGTTTCCTGTCGTAGTCAATTCATTCAATTTCCGTCTTGTTAGCAAGTTTTGTCTGTCTCCCGCACAAGCAAGCATTCAACTGCAGTTTTGGTTGTCGTTGAAAGATGCCAGTCCAAGTAGCCATTTCCTTGGCCTCCTGTCCCCACCGAATGAGATTTAGCACAACCAACACCGCATCACGATGGGCCTCACGAAGCTCGAAAAACGATCACACAGCGCAGCCGTTTTCTGTTTGTCAGTTTGCTTCCTCTGGCGTTACCGAGGCGCGATGACATTGTACATAAGAATTAGATAGTCGAAATAAGCTTATCGGTTTGTCGGTGGGCTGGTGCGATTGGCTCTGAATCTTCGAAGGCAACACTACATGCCGAAGGGCCAGCCGCTTCACAACTCTCAATTCCCACATCCCTACGTTGTAGTCAAGATTTGTGTTAATTTCCGAGAGCATTGGAAGGAAACGAGAGGGAAAGGCCTGTGACGTGCTGCCTACTATCAGGCGCCTAAGAGATCTTGAATATCGCCTTATGTGACATTCGCAAACAACAGTATTTTCTCCTTCGATTTCGTGTGATTCCAGATACATGTTTAATTCATCGCTAGTGACACCCGTGGCTAGTGGGCGCCTATTCTCGGGTCTGGATCTAGCCAACCAATGCCCCTATCTGGCAGAGCCTCAGATTTACGCCTTTGGTAGCGCTTTGGCTCTGAGATGTCTGCGATTCTCGGATATAAAAACACGGCTTCTGCGTATTTACCTTGCCCACTACACTGGTTAGTCTACGGAATGATTCCTTGAAAGCCTAGAGAATTAGAAGAGCGACTCAGCAAGACGAGCTACTCTAAGCCCAGCTCAACTCTTCAACTTCTTCAACTTCAACTCTGGCCCTGAAAAGTCCTAAAATGCTTTCTTTTCTTGAGCTTGTTAACTTCCGAGTTTAGGTGGATAAATGCTTGAATACTCACGCTCGACGACGCCAGACACTGAAGCCCATGGGGAGCGACTTTCGTGAGGGCGGATATTCGGCACGTCCATGGGGAACCCCCAGATAAGCTTAAAACCTAGGATGCACACTTGCGTAGCCTTAAAATGACCCGTCCCCTCGGAACGACTTAATAAGAGCCGGAATACTATTCCTCTGTGACAAGTCAATCAGTATCTGATTCGTGGTTCATTGCTTCCATCAACTGAACTAAGAGAACGGACCATGATGCTCCGAATCAATTTGGAACTGATAGCGAGAGTGACTTTTCACACATTCTGCAACCACCCCACCATTTCCAATATTAGCCACAGATAGACTTTGTCTCTGCGCAGGCAGCACCCTTGCAGCAGCCACTCAACATCAGACGGCGTGCGCCACACAGCGAGTCGAACCGAGAGCGGACTTTGAGATGCAGCGTCTAGGTTTCTTGACAGCTGAGGCTGGTACTCTATGTAGTTCCATCACGCGGATAGCTGAGGCTTGAACATCGTCACAATTCTCTCGAGCGAGCATGTGACGTGGAAGTATTCGTGATTCGCAAAGATTTGTCAAGCTTTGTGATGGCGTCAAGGCAGGTCACAAGGTAGTACACTTGAAAGTGGTTGAAGTAAGAAAAGTAATTCGTGGCAGTGGTAGCTAGTCAAGTTCCCCTCCTGCAGTGTTTACCCAGAACGCCATGCCATGCGATCCTGATATGTAATCCGTACAACAAATCAAACAACCCATTACTTTAGGTATCTCACGCCTCCTTTCTTCAGGCTCTCTCACATACCCCCACCCTCTCAGTCACCCAGACTCATCCATCCCCATGTTCCCAGACCGCCAGCGAGGACGATGAACGTCAGGATACCCGCGCCAGCCTTGTCCGCCGTCGTGATGGGCTCCGGCTCAATGTTGTCCTTACTCTTGCTTCCAGCGTCAGGATCACCCGCCGAAATACCACCCGTCATATTCGTCACAGGCGGCGCAGCATCCTCAATAAGCAGACTCGACACAGCAGCCAAGACGTTCATGACCTCGCCAGCACCAGAGGTCTTGTCGACGGCCGGGTCGACATAGACTTGCTCGTTCCAGTAGAAGCCGCAGGTACGGCCCTCGGCGCCGCCCGTGCACTGGTTGACGGCGTGTTGCGTCGACTCCTTGAGGACGGGAAGGATCTTGTCCTTCATGAAGGGGGCGACCTGCGTGACGACGGACATCCAGCGGTGGACGTAGCCCTTGAAGGACAACATGTCGGCGGTGCACTGGCCCTTGCGGCCCTCGCAGGCCAGCTCGTAGGCGGTGTTATTGGGGAAGAAGTTGAGAAAGAGGGATTCTGTCATCTTTTCGATGCGGCCTTTCCAGACGTCGGAACCGTTGGTCTGGTCACGGTCAGTATGAGGTCATGGCCGGAATACTTAAGCATTTTTTATGAGGTGCGAGACTTACGTAGTTGTACATGAAAGCGGCGCCCTGCGTGAGAATAGCCGCGTTGTAGGAGAACTGCTGCTTGTTGACGTCGGTGCAGTTGTGCTCGACGTGGCCGCCGTCGTAAACGTTCCAGGACTCGTGGTCAATGTAGTTGACGGCCCAGAGCCAGTCCCAGGTCTTCTCGGCGTGCTGCGCGTACGTGTCGTTGTTGGTGTATCTGGCAAGGCGGGCGCCAATGTTGAAGAAGCATCCGTTTGCGATGGCTGTGACGTGTTAGCTACTTTGACGTCTCGAGACCTCCTCTCCATGATTTCTGGTCCCGATCGGGTGGGGGATCGCATACTGTTCTTGTAGTTATATCCAGCATTGGAAAAGGGCACCTGCCATCTCAAACCTCCACCGCAAGTATCGTCGTGACGATCTGGGCTCGCCTGCGTCGTCCACACGGCCTGCGCCAGTGCCAGCCACTGAGGCTTCTCTTCGGGTGGGTTCGGGAACTTGTTCTCTGCGGCCAACATGGCGGACATACCCCAAAAGCCCTGGTCGTCGTTACCCAGCGATGCGGTGTGGTTTGGCGGCATGTAGTCGGCATTGGGGCCGGTCTGGTGAAGCATACCCTCCATGACGAGGTCGTTGTAGGCCGAGTCACCTGTCAGCTTCCAGTAGTCGATGTAAGTGCCCATCATGGCGCCTCCTTCCCACCAGTAGTAGTCGCCCTTGTGCTCGGTTGGCGGGCCGGGTAGAATACCGGGGATCTCGCCGGTCTGGTTGCCCTTGTACTGTTTGATGAGGTCGTATGCAAGCATTTTTGCTGACTTTTTTACGTTGTCTGAATCATGGGGGAAGAAGCGGTGTTAGCAGGGAGAATGTTGCTGGGTGAGATGTGGGCCATCGTATTTCGTCATGGGGCGCGAGGATGATCGTGAGGTGAGAGGTGCTTGGTTTGCTTACCAGTTGTGTCGATGGTGTACTGCGCGTTGACGGCGGGAAGGCTGCCGACGAGCAAGAGTGCCGCCGAAGCGGCAGAAGCGAGTGAAGCGACCATGGCGAAGAGCCGGTCTACAGACGAAGTTCAAGAGCGCTACTGGATGAGGAATCAAGGTTGGTGAGGTGTAATTCAAGATCCCACAGAACCGGGTGGGGGAAGCGGTCGAATCGATTTATCGGTCGGAGCGGTTCGGGTGAGAACGAGTGAGTTGAAATTAAACCGAATGAGCGATTGTGATTGAAAATGAAAGCCGTGTCGAAGTTTGAAAAAGAAGGTTTTTCATTTATGAGAAGCGACCGTTCATGAATGGGCGGCTCCAAAGGTGGAAGGCACGGTAAAAGAAACTGTGGCTGCGGTGAGGTGTCGGTAGATCGGTCGGTCGGAAAGTCGTATTCGTCGTCGGAAGCGAGTGTCGATTTTTATTTACTACGATTGATTTCCCTGAATGGGAGTTCGGCTGGTATGAAAAAGTCAAAAATCCTGTGGTGAGAAATGAAGCGAAGGTTGTAGATTTGGTGTGTAAGCTGTGTACTTTTATTCGAGCTGAGGTGGAGGAATAAACGATGGGCGGGTGGGCGTTGGGGATGGTGGCAGGTTAACCAACACAGCTTTGTCTTCTCACAGCTCAGAATCAGGATGCACGATAAAGGGAAGGAAAAGGGGGGGGAAACAGGCTTTCAAGGCCACTTTTTTTTTTTCTCGTCTCGGCAACTCTGGGCTTTTTGGGAACACAGAAAATGGGAATCAACAGACACGGAAGACAGACCACAGGAGGGCACAGGATGACGCGGTAGAAATCAGTCTTGGTGGCCGCCAAAGTCTTGGTATTCTTGGTAAAGTCTTGGCCTTCTGGGCATCGGGGCTGTGCAGCAAATGAGAAGTTGAGAAGATGCCTGGCCGGGCAGCACTCGAGCACCCTTCACAAGGTTCGACAGGAGCAAGGGCCCCCCCCCCTTTGGACCAAATAGACCAGATGGATTTCATGGGATGCCGCCAGTCTCGGGACTATCCATTCTATCCAAGGCTCACAGGGCGGTTACGGTCCCACGGTTCATGGTTTGCCTCTTCCGCCATCTGCAAGGGCAGGCAACGCGAGCAGCACGAAGGATCACCTCACCTCGCCTCATGCAGCAGAGACCCAGAAAGACAGGCCGTTGAATGCAGACACGGACCACACCCACCGAGTGAACCCCTATGGAGAGAGAAAACCAGAGAGATGGATGGATGATGGATGGATAGGCTGGGGGAATGGGGTATGACCTGGTTTACCGCTCAATGTCAATGGAACAACCGTCAGTGACGGCTGGGAACAGACGGATAGGGACGAACTGCGATTGACCAGACACCATTTGGGTTCAAGGACAACCCAAGACGACGAGTCCTGCCAAAGAGGACGCCAAAAAGCCTCTCTCAAACAGGACCAGCCATCCCTACCCGACAACCAACATTGCCAAGACTCATTCCTCGCCAAATACGTGGGGACTCGGGAGTCCTCTTTCTGCCCGTCATCCTCCAGGCTACGGAGAGTTAGAACTTGGGAGGGATTGTTACGACTCACGGCTCACGGGTATCATACGCCCCGAAGGGTTAGGCAAGGGGATCACAGAGAGCCTTCAATGTGGATATGATTGATGCCTCTGAAGCTCCGAAAAGCACAAAACGGGGACAGAGGCACGATGGATCCAGGGGTCGCCCAGAGCTAAGGCTCAGCAGCGTCTTGGCGATGGCGATGGCGTCTCAGGGCCGGCGAGGGAGATTGATATTGAGTGCGACTGAGAGGCTGAGGCCCGGTGGTGCTCTGTGATGCGTCGGACAGAGTGCTAGACTCTAGAGTGGCCGCTGATCGTTGACTCGCGGTTTTGGGATGAGCAACGATCGGCCGTCCGACACATGGGAAGAGCCGTTGGAGGGATGGTCCAGGCCAGGTACGCGAACTGTAAGGGAAGGCTTTGGTTGTACGGAAAGGTGGCAGAGCCGAAAGGGATTGAGTGCCGGAGAATGCCAAGCAAACAAACGGAATCAAGAGCAGAACCACGAGCACAATCAGGTAAAGATGCAAGTTGTATGTCAGTATGAACTAAGAAGCGAGACCTCGTGTCTGCGTCTCATCCCAAAAGGTAAGTATTCTACCGTACCGTGCTGTGAGATGAAAGTTAGTCAGCTGCAACACCTCGGATGGCATGTCAGCTCAGGTCGCTCCAGGCTGTCAGCTCTGCTCAGCTCACCCGCCTTGTGCGCAAGGCAAGCTGTCAGATGGCAACCAGGTCAGGTTGAATACGAATTATGAGACCGTGATACGAGTTACAGGTCCTGGCACGCGCGATGGAAGACCGGATGCGAGTAAAGAGGAGAATAAGCCCAAAAACCAGGGCAACATCCCACATCCACATCCCTTTCTTCAAGCTTGGCCTTGAGTGCATAACCGGCAGGCTTGGGCATTGTGTTGTTTATGTACGCCAAGGAGCGATCGGTTCGGCCAAGGCAGATCACACGACGGTAGAGAGCCGGACGCCGCGGGGGATATGAACGATTTGGAGCGAGTGCCAGCGGTTGCCGTGTGAGTTGCCGGGCTGCCAACACATCGCTTGAGTTTGGGCGATGACAAGTCAAACTGGCGATCGTTTTTTCCCACACATTGGCTGGCTTGGTGTCTTGACAAGTCTTGTCAAAAGTGAGTGCGATTGAGAGTGAGAGGGAGGGTGACAGTGAGAGTGAGAGCGGCACGTGAGTGAAAAAGATCTCTAAGATGAGGAAAGAGCAGAGAGAAAGCTGGCGATGGAATTTGGGAAGGCACCGAGGGGAGGGATTGGCAACTCGAGAAGGAATGAACACCTGGGGCGCTGGACCGCTGAAGAAGGAAGGAAAGAACCTGTCCGTGGCTGCCCTGGAAGGAAGGTCTCGACCGCAATTAACCTTAGTCCCCATTCGCACTGTACGTATCCCCGCTGGCCCCACCAAACCTTGTAGCAAAGCCAGTCGCTACGCAGTGCCAAGGCCGCCGGGAATTTGGATGGAACTCTCAATTTCCTGCCTCAAATAGGGGGCACCTGCACAGTAGCTGTCTGACAGTGCAGCACACGGCCACTCACGGTACGTACCTTCTCCATGGACCATACGGAACGTCCAATCACGTGCGGCTTCAACACTGACAGCTTTGAGCCGCCAAGACTCCATTAAATTAGCACCATGACCCACCTCACCGACCTGCAACCTCAGGTTTCCCGTTTTCTCCTGACCTCCCAACGGCACCCGAAATCCCCGGACGGCGCCTATCAAGTACGTACCTGGCACCACTTCTTTCCACCATCGCGACTTCTTCACATTTACGGGGCGCAGTTTCTGTTGTTTGTACGAGTATCCGTATGGGTACGGTCAATATGCACGTCGATAGACCTGGGGCTTCTTTGTTTCCTTTCCTCTTTCAACCCTAATCACTTGAAAACTGAAGCATCGCATGTGGTTTGAGAGCCATCCCTGCACCATCCTTGTCCAGCTGGCAAAGGAATCCCCCGAGATTGAACCACTCCCGCAATTCCTACACACGAGCCTCATCGCGGGAACATGGCACGCCGGCCAAGATCGACAGCCCCTCGTGGTGCTGTATGGATAGGCTCTAGCGTCCCAAACTTTCAACATGATCAACAGGTTCCTGCCTTCAGACATGCGGCACGCCGGCGCCGTGGGTCCACCTCCGCATGGGACGGCCGCCCCATGTGAATGCCGAGACCTGGGAGTGCCGTGAACCCGAGGCTTGCAGCTCGAGTTCTGGCTTCCGCACTGGCTATGGAGCCGGTTCGCCTGATGATATGACATGTTGAAGAGCTCGAGCGGGTAACACCTCCCAACCGCTGGCTCTCCATTCTCGTTATCAATCTTTTTGGACTGAGATTGACCAATTGTGACTCAAACTGGCGCCTTGTAGCACACCGTCTCTATCCTCTTTATGACTATCCCATACAGACTGTGAATGCTGCAATATATCTGCGAGGCACACCAGCCGCATAGAGGCTTACGTGAGATGCCAGTCATCTCCTATCAACAACGTTGGTCGGCTATCGCTGGACAAAGCAGCAAGATGCATGTTGGCTGACCTGCACGAAGCTTCTATCTCATAGAGGGAAATCAGTCAGCAAGCTCATGAGCCCACTATGTCGCAGACTCTCGCTGTCGCAGCCACTGTGTTGATGCCATATAGAAACTCGTGGCTATCGTCGACACCCTCTGCCTTGTGATACCTCACGCCAAAACAACCCGAGTACCATGGTCGTCCCAGGTTGGGTACTTTTCGTCACGGGCCTGGTTGCCTATCAACTCGCGAACCGGTGCGCAAATCAGATAGTCAGACGAGCAAACCCAGACTTCTACAAGACGTTGGAGACGGACGAGCCTCACAAATTGGCTGCTTATTTTGTCTTCCCTCTGGGCTTCCTCTTAACATTACTGACGACACCCATATGTATCACGGCATACAATGACACGTCCTCTGCCACCGAGATATTTGGGCTCGACCGCCCCTTCACCACCTATGGCAAGGTTTGCCTCGCCTCTCGAGCCATCCTCTGGGCCTCTGAGCTGCCACTTCTCAGCTATTCTGCAGATTATGTTGCCCACCACGCCCTCTCTCTCTCATCACTCGGCCTCTTCCTCATTGGCCGAGGTCCGAGAAGACCTCTTTATCTGATCTACGCCGGCCTGGCAACGGAGTTGTTCTACGATACTGCCGTGTTATTGCGTTTCCACGGCCGCACGGCATCAAACTCGCCGATACTCCGAAAGATCCTCCTTGCGAATGTAGTTTCGATGGTATTACTCAGACTTCTCCCAATCATAGCCCACAGCGCGGCAATGCCGGAAACGCGAGCAGACTACCTCGCCGGGATCGCATCTTGTTGCATTCACATATGCCGTTTAAGCTTTGTTCAGCTGGGGTCCCTGGGATACATCGACGCCACAGCAGGCAGAAAATCCAGGCCAGGTCCCACGGATGCCGCGGACAGCAAGTTCGAGAAGCCAAAAAACATGGTTGGGAGCTTAATACAACGACCCATGGCCTTGGTTGTTGGTGCCGCCGTTGTTGTTACGGCGCTGACCTTGAAAGAGTTGGATTTCGTCAAATCCACGTCGTGGGCTACCATTGTGTCATGATTGTGACCTGTGCCACGGTGCTCTCGGTCGGTTCGGATCGTCAGGGGTTTGCTCATAAAGTGTCACACATAGCGGGAAGCGGGCTTAACCAAATGTGGTATCTTAAAAGTCTGTATATGCATGCCCTGATCCAGTGGCTAACAGTATGTAAAGAAGAGAAATATGGTACATGAAATGATACACAGCACCCAGGCTAGTTCTCGCAACTTATGCGACGGTGGCGCCCGTCAGAGTGAAGGAGTAGTCCAGGCCCTTGTTGGCATCGCTGCTAGCGAGCTGGAAACCGTTGTACAGGATCAGAGTCTTGGGGGTGTTGGCAACGACCAAGCTGGCCTCCTCGCCGCTGGCGATCTCAGCGGAGCCGGCACCATTGGCGAGCTGCACGTAGCGGACCGAGCTGGAGCCCTTGATGGCGAGGTGGGCGGTGAACTCGCCAGCCGATGTGATCTTGACATCGACCTTGCCGCCGGACGTCGTCAGGGGCATGATGTTGGCACCCATGTAGCGGGGGGCGCGAGCAGACTTGACCTTGTAGCCGTCGCCAGACTTGTCAACGTTGGCAAAGTTGACGCTGTCCTTGGCCTGGTTGAAGATCTCCTGAGCCTGGTCGTGGCCGATGTCGACGTAGGCCATGTGGGCCCAGTACTTGCCGACAATCTCGCCGGCGGTAGTGTTGCTGGCGACGCGGTCGAGGGTGTGGAGGGGCGTCTCGTTGCTGTTTGCCTCGTACTGGACCATCATCTGGTGAAGCGTGTCCTTGCCGAGGCCGGCAATGTTGTCCGGGTTGTTGGTGAGGTAGGTCAGGAACGGCCAGGCCTGGTAGTAGTTACCAGAGTCGACGGTGCCGTCGACAATGACCTGGAAGGAGTCGCCAAGGACCTTGTTGACCTCGAACTCGGTGCGCCCCTCGGGGGACTTGTGCTTGGTGCGGGCGTCGGCGCAGAGGGGCGAGGTGTTGTAGGTGTCGGCAACCCAATTGGCGACCGTCTCCCACCAGGCACCGGTGCGCTCCTGGTCGACCCAGGTGCGTTGGTGGTAGTGCAAGGCGTGGCCGTACTCGTGGACGGTGACGCCCGGGGTGGCGAGGTAGGTGTCGACGACCTCGAGCCAGCCGGCGCCGGACTCGTACTCCGAGTGCATCACGCCGGCGGCGTTGTCGAGCTTGGAAACGGAGTAGACGTTGGTCTTGTAGTAAGGGCCGCTGTCGGAGCCCTCGTTGAAGGAGAGGCCAGAGGATCGCCAGCCGAGGGTGTTGACGAAGCACTCGTAGGCACCCTCGAGCATGGCGAGAGAGTCATCGGCGGAGCTGCCGCCGGCGTAGACGCGGAAGTGGGCCGAGTCCTTGAAGCTGCTGCCGCCGGGGCCGGCCTTGGTCTGGGCCTCGAACTCGGCGGGCTCAGCGCGCGCGACTACCTTGGGGGCGCCTGCCTGAGGAGCCGCATGGATGCCGGTAGTGAGGGCGAGGAAGATAGTGAAGAGAAGTTGGTTTGACCTGGCCATCTTGGGCAACCTATTGTACGTGTACGTTGAAGAAAAGAGCGAATAACGAATGAACAAATGAGCGAACGAAGAAAGACAGAGGCTTCCTTGCAAAGAATGAAATCGAGATGGATGAGAACTTGCTCGGAGACTAATCCTTCTTCATTCCAAGCGATCGAGGGGCGCCATCTTTTGTAAGTAGAAGCGCCAACTTCGCCAAGACCCTCTGGTAAGGATTATTTCCTCTTCGAGCCAAGACGTATGATGCGAAGCAGGCAAACACACACACGGTGACCTGGTGATCTACGGATACAGCCCGGCCTGGTCACAGTCCAGTGGTCCACAGGGCCAAATCCTTCACTGCGTGCGGACAATCTGCAGTTGGTGTTGAGAGGCGTAACCCGCTGGCCCTTGTTAGTTGAGACTGGGCCCGTCCTTGGGGGCTCGATGGAGTGTTTCTAAGAAAGTGTTGGCAATTTGCGATGAAACGGTGGGCAGAATACACCAATCAGCACCGACGCGTATTGGCCTCTCGCTGGCCTTATTCGTGTTGTTCCCTGCATCGATCACCTCAAGAAGAATATCCCAGTCTTTACCCTAGACCCGGGAGGTACAGATTGAGTAGGAATCTCATGATTGATGGATTTCAAGCCTGTCAAATGGACCAAGTCTGTTCCCGGTCGGGCGTCTCGCTGCTGTAAAACACAGTAAGTGAGCTGGAAGAAGTCACATCTCCTTGTCCAAGGGAACATGAAGAAGAGAAGTCTCATCCGAACTCGTAAGGAGGGGGTGCGTACGCCAATGACTTCAATGTTGGATCTCCCCATCAAATCCTCCACTTCAAAATGACGATGATCTCGTTCTCTCCGAATGTCAAGGTGCCCCCTCCCAAGGACATCTACAAGTAGACGATGGCTTCATCCCACTCAACCGAAGGACCCGTACCCCGTAACGTGCCACTCGCTAAACGCTGACAGAATATGCGTTAGTCAAAAGATCACACACGGACCCCATTATTCTCTGACACGCTTCCCTGCTGCCCTTCATCATGATTGGCGGCAATATACCCGCAAGTGATTTAAAGTGATTTAAGGTACTCGGAAACTTCCCCTGAGCCTTTATGGTTAGTTTACACAACACTCCCGATTTCTTGGGTAATGGTATCCGTAACAAAGGCGACTATTTCCCCATTTTCTGCCTAGCCCTTTCGCTATCGCATCGCAATACGACCGACCATTTATGGCACGGCACCACACAGCGCCCCTGAGCGCATCTGTGACTTTGACCTGCTGTTTTAGTCACATTTCAGTGGTTTTCAATGCTACAGTAGCAGCAACTCAAGCAGACTTTAATTGAAAGTAGGAGGAAGCCTTTCCAGCAAACCACGAACCACTGTGACTGAGGACAAAGAGTATATCAATCGATGGTCGACTTGCGAAGTCTTCAAGAGCGAAAGGGCTACTGCACCTAGAATGGCAACTGATCACGAATACTGTAGGTAGTGATGGCAACTTGAACTTCATCGAGTCATGTCAGCCAACAGAGCCCCTCCAATATCGGCTAGATTTGCTACGGGTTGTGGGAGAGGATCTTCACCGAAGGAACTTAGTTAAAGTGTTTTCCTTCTCAATTTCTTTATAATCAACTGGGAAGGAGAAGTCGGTGAAGAGTGCTGTGCCTTTTAACGAGGCCGCATATTGACTCACGTAAGAAAAATATAGACTCAGTCAACATGCTTGCTTACTATTGAGGGTTGTTCAGACTCAAAGATTGCCAAGTCGGCAGGAGCGGTGCGACGCAACTTGAATGACCCCAACTCTTGATCCTGATATCTATTGTGCCAAGTCCTGTTTGTAAATGACTTTAAATTGGCAAGACTGTAAGTTGGCATTTCGTTTCTACTTTGCTGGGACAAGTATTTAGACCTCGGGAGTCCCCGCAACCAGGTGCCCAACTTAAGGACTGGACTTCGTTCTATCCACGGACAAGAGCATCAGGGACTTCTAGACAGACCAAACATGGAACTTGGATGAAGTTCCATCGTTGTCAGAATATGCTGCTCAATTACTTGATCATGACGCATTCTTAAGACCCTAAATTGAAGTTCATGTCGACGAAAACTAGGCCTGATGAATCCAGAATCTGTCGAAGCGAAAGGCCTCAAGGAAAGAATAACCATAGAACGCCTTGTATCCCTTCGATATATTGGGTCAATATGTTATTGTGTCGTGCTCTCCCCCCCCCCCCCTAGACTTGACTCAGACTTCTTGCTCCCAAGATGCGCGAGTTAGCGGGGCAGCAGAACTTGATCTTCGCCTCATTTCCAAAAGATGGTCACTAAATGCGGTCTGATGCTTCGGCATCCCGCAATACCGTACCTCATGTCGCTATTATTTTCGCTTCAGATTTGATTTGCCCAAACACTCTTTCGAGGGCAGTCACTGTTGACTTTTGCCCTCCTAATCCAGATCAACGCTGCATATAGACATCTCAGCACCCCATTCGGCCTAGAGTCCGAGAGAGCTCAGGAGTTTGATTCTAAATTCTCTTTAGAACACTGAGAATGAAAGAACAGGTGAGAATTTTTTATCTGTCATCAGGGCGGTGTGCTAAAGGACTGAGGCTGGAGTTACGGCAGTGTTTTTTGGTGACGTCTCTATAATCAGACAACTGCAATCCGCCGCAATGGTTCCAAGATAGCGATAGATCTAATTACTCAGGTGTTCGATTGAGACATCTGGCTTTTCAGGCATGGCCCAAAGTCATTTGGCGTTGTTTCTAGGCTTAGTTGCGAGCAGACTCTCACATCGCTAGCACGACTAAACCCCGAGAAAGAGTTGGGTGTGTGTAGCGCGGCATGGCCGCTTCGACGATATTCCGCGGCGTACAGCTGATCGATATTTCGAACAAATTCACGATGATCGGAGAGACAGCACAGAATACCATTCAGGTAAGTAAAGACTCCGGTGAAATGCTTTGAAAATACCAGTTGATGTTGTTGATATAGTCTATCACAACAAAGTTTATGGATTAGTGAGCGTGAAGGCGACATCACCCGTGCTTGCGCCTCCTTTGCAGGTTGACTTAAAACTACCACTCGGGCATGTTGCCCTCGCAGCTCGAATGCATCCTTCCCAGCGGCCTTTGGATACATTAATCGTGGCGCCAGAAGCGGTCGGGTTCAGGGTGAACTTCGCGGTTCCTGATACGCCCGTAGTGCTCTTTGGTGCGCCGCCGCATTTCTGGATGGACCCTGCTATGCCGCCGCAGATAGCCAGTGTGGCGACGTTCATATCGTGAGTATCGATCTTGCTACAATAATTCTTTAGCTCGACGGCTCCCTATGCATTTCGGGTATGGATGGTAACTTACGCGTTCTTATCTGTGCACGTAGTGCCAGTGACGGCTGCTGGATTGACATCCTTCGACGCGCGGACTTCCAGGGTGTTGTCGTTCGCCTGCGGAAGTATGGAGCTTGGCGCCGCGGCAGAAAGACCGGAGAAAAGCAACAGAGCCGAGACGACGTTGGTGATTAGCATTTTGGCCTTGACAGAGAGACAGTGTACAATGAAGTTACTAAATAGAGTAAGAATAAAGTTTCATCTACTTGGACCTGCCAAGACAAACGGGAGTGGGAAGATAAAGTGAACGAAGGCCTCGAGAACAGCAAACCAGTGAGAAGTTGAATCTAGATGCAACGTCAGAAGGCCAAGACGGGTAATTTGTACGAGGGCAGAGCCATTGATACCCTAGGTGCACTTTCGCAGATTTGCGGCTGTGATGTGAACTAGTTGTTCCAGCAGGGATAGACTTCAGACGACAACGGTTTCGGTCTGTTCGCTTGGAGATCCGACGAACTCTGTTGACACATGGCAATGATAGTTGAGATAGATAAATCATATTACGTTAAATGGTACACAGCGATGCAATACACTTCTCTAGTCAACATTGCTCCGTACATAGCGCATGCTCAAATATCTCCCAAATCCAGGGCAGCCTGAAAGCTGGTCTAAAAGCATCAGGTGCGCCGTCGTTTTCGTGTGTGTGTCCATGTCTCCAGTTTGGCCATGTTGCCGTTTCAACTTTTGCCGATGTTTCGCACCATCCTTGCCATCCCACGTTCGGACCGGACGGCAACTCGGTGTGATCCGAAAATGACCGGCTCACACCTGCAATGACCAACAAGACAAGATAAGCGACAGGCTTTGCGTTTCTTTGATCTACACGCTTTCAGAATGGTCTAGCCAAATACGCCATCGTTCTTCGGCTCAAAATCCACGTGTGGGCGATTGATGGCTGATTCGGGAAACTCTGCGGGATCACCACTCAGGATGCCCTCCATGATCGGCGCAGACATGCCCAGCTAAGGTTCGCAAAGTTGTCAGTCTGGTTGCCAACATGAAAAATTCTGTAAGTGTAGGTGCAGACTACTAACTTACCGCGAAATATCTAAGCTTCACGGCATGAATCATAGTAGCGGCTTTCGCGTTGACCTTGAATCGTAGAACACTCCATCCCAGAGGAGGGAGGTCATGCACTGTGACAAGAGCAGGGTCCTTGAGGTTGAGGGACTTGGGCAGGTGGTTGCGACCTACGAGAGCCTCTTTCACGCTCTTGTGCGAGAACCTCGCGTTCGGCTGTGCGCCAAGCAACCAAGCAGGATCGGCATGCTTATAGAGTGGTACCGTGTCGTTTAGGTTGTTCTCAATGATGAGATCAACGACGGATCCAATTGGGATACCTTCGATGATGGGCTTGCCCAGAGATCCGAGGTAACCAGACTCGTTGGCTGCCTGAAATAGAAGAGGCATCAAAGACGAGCGGAATAACTGCCAAGGCTTCTCGTTGAGGTAGAACTCCGGCACATGAGCTTCCGTGGGCGAAGCTTGAGATCCGGCGGCGAGATGGAACGTGAAGTCTGCTGTCTCTGGATGCGAATTCTTGGCTGAAGGAGGCGGCGTGGCAGGGTAAGGCGGTAGAAATTGGCCATTAATAGCTTTGCAGCCCTGGTTTGTAGAACCATCAGGCAGAACACATATGTCGTCGGTTGAAGCCGGCTGTGGAACCTTCATTGGCTCACCATAGATAGGTCTACGACTAGCCTACCACGTCCGTCGAGTCAGCTTAGATTCTTGATCGTGTGAACAGTAGGCATACAGGGTATCTCAAGATTGAGTAGGCTTGCAGGTTCTGCATTTGGCTTGTGGATGAGATGCGCATGGCATAGTCTCCAGGTTCAGCCTCAAGTCTCACCAGAACGGTAAGTCTTCCAGCGCTGGGCACGTAGACAGCCTATAAGGCGTTGTAAGCGCTGTGTCAAAGCTGCATTGAGGTTATGAGGGAGGACGTACATCGGCTTCTTCGGGAGTTACGAAGCCACCGTTGTTCGCAACAACAGTCAGCTTGTGGTTGTCAATAGAAACCATGACGGAGTGCTCGAAGCCGATGTTGATCAGGTTCAGCATGATGTAATCTCTCCCCTCCGTTTCAATTATCTTGCGTTGTGGTCAGCATCATTCGTAGCTGACATGTTATGACAGCCAGACATCACGAACCTCGTAGTCCGCCTCACTTGGTGTGCATGATTCTTCGGAAAGACCAGGTGGTTGGATGCATCCTGTCTCATCCAAGCGAAATCCGTTCAATTGTTCGTATTCCGGTTGGCGGCAGTGTACACGGCCCTTTCCTACAAGGCACGGCCCAAGTCAGTGGTGGAAAGCTCTGATGGGAATGGACTTGCTTACCATTAACGAGGATCGAATCATAGCAATAGAACTCCGACCCTTCAGCTCGCATGCGAAGCATTTTCCAGCCTGTGTCTCGGTGTTGGTGATTCTTGATAGCGAGATGCCGGACTTGCTTCTCCGCCTCCATGATCTTTCGCAGCTCGATGTCATTTTCCGTGATGAGACGGTAGGGACGAAGTCGAGATGGGCTTGGCGCTACGTAGACCATACCATACAAGCCCTTACGTTCGAAGTCAGAGTTGTGTAGTTTGGCAATTATGAAGGAAGTTCCGAGTGAAAGGAGATTGGGAGATAAAGAGAAAATGATAAAAGAAAGAATGGAGACATTGAGCAGGCGAGAGAACGAGTGTGACATAGGGGAAGAGAGAAGCCTACATCAGCAGACGCAGCAGTCGTGTGCTCAGCGTACCAATTGAGGCCCCACGAGCCAGTCGTGTCAATCACGCTTGTGAAGTTGCCACGAGGAAGAATAGGGTACTGTCACGTCAATGTAAGCTTTGCACGTTTGAGCCGCTAGGTGCTGTCGAACCTGCGATATCCCAGCGGTACCGTCATTCCAGCTTCCAGTTCTATGACCGACCGAGTTAGTGTTCTATTCAGTCTAAACTCCATTGCTGGGTTTGCTTCCACACTTACGCCTTATGTCCAATGCCGGACCTTTTCAGATGGGTCAATATGGAATCAGAAAGTGACGCAAAACTTGGGAAGATCCTGACCAGTGAATGGAAGACTGAGCATAGACATCGCTCTTGACTGTCAATGCGACGAGATCGCCTTCTTCAGCGTACAGCGTGGGGCAAGGCGTTTGTCCGTTGCAAACGAACATGACTCTCCATCGACCGCCATCTGATTCCAAGTTAGTTACTTCCATAGGGCTGATGGTAAGCCTGGCCCAGACCTGGGTTCATCCATCTCACTCCAGACTGAAGCGTGTACTCTCTCATGAGTCTGTCTTGTCCACTGGGGTTGTGGCGGCCCCAGCTACCGAGCAGCCCCGTGAGCGGGTACCCATTCCTCCACAGCCCAGTAAGGGCGAGGAGCAATAGCGTGGACAAGCCAGAGATCCAAACATTCCGAGTATAACTGTTCTTCGGCTTCTCTCGAGAAACGCCGAGCTGTGTTTGGTCAAGTAAATGCTGTTTTGATTCCATTTTCGCGCTGAGCTTGGAGATTTCTAAACCAGGGGGATCGGGGGAAGACGAAGGGAGTTTGGATTGGGCAGCTTGACAATAACAACTTCGGGGGCCATGACGACTGCGGACTTGGGACACGACGTTTCCTGGGGTTCCTCCCGCCCTGAGTCAGATTCGTAATTCGGTAGTCAGATTTCTGACTACTAATCTCCCCTTCGAAGACGCTAGGTGTCGCCGTTGTCCTTCGGACCGTGAGTTTGCAACGTTGTAGCTTTTCCGAAGGTGTTGTGGCAAAGGGGCACGACCCCGTTTCGTAGAGCATTGCGTTGATCATGATTCGGCACTTTGAGGTCTGCCAGGGGTTTGCAACCGATCTGTATGGAGCCTCACGATAATTGGGGATATTCGACCGAGCGTAGAGGCCTCGAAGAACGGGGCAGATATGCTGCTTGAACTCTAAAGTGACACTCCGCCTGCACTCCGTAAACTCCAACCGATCGGAAGCATGTCGAACAAGTTTTCCTTTGTGTTAGGTTGCGGGAAAGCGGGTTGGTACCCCTGACTCGGTAAACTCTAACGGTTGCATCGGATGGTTGTAGGGATACCTGGACGACAGAAGTCCGACCCGGGAAGAACGCCGTAAAAGAGGACAAGTTGGGCACCGTAAAGAGCAGTGTTGGGTAGTCTTTCGAGCGATTTCCTCTACTTCTCTCTGGGCCAGGAAGACAGTCATGGCAGCTCTTACGAAGTGTGCAATCTTGTCTTTGCTCGCCGGCGTGAGCCTGGCAGCTCAGACGAGGCGGTATAATTTTACCATCACAAACAAATGGGATGCGGGAGATGGACATGGGCGACCCGTCTTTGCTATCAACAACGAGACACCGGGGCCCCTCATCGAAGCGGAAGAAGGCGACGAAGTTGAAGTGTTCTTGGACAACCAGCTCGCCTTTGAAACGACCATGCATTGGTATGTATTCCCCAGCCAATCCACAATTATGGCCTCTCATCCTACCCAGACTTACACACAAACAGGCATGGCATCTACCAAATCGACCGGCCCTGGAATGATGGAGTCCCTGGCGTGACACAATACTCCATTCAACCTCGAGATACCTACACATACCGCTTCACAGTTCAACAACAGTATGGAAGCTATTTCTATCATGGCCACTTCGGGCCTGCGTTTGCCGACGGCATGCGAGGACCGATATGGATTGCACCTGCAGCATGGAGGCCAAGACCTTACGAGTTGATATCATCCTCACCGAGGGACATTGAGGGCATGAAACGAGCTGAGAAGCATCCCAAGCATGTCGTCATCAGTGACTGGAACGCCGAACCGATGGATATCTTACTGATTATGTACCGGGATACTGGTATTGTTCCATGGTGCAGCAACTCGATCGTTCTCAATGGCAAGGGAAGGACGGTGTGCCATCCAAGGGAACTGATCGATTCTGTGGGAGGCCCAGGAAGAAACTCACTTGGCTGTTTACCTCAAAATGGCCAGAAAGAATTCGCAAATGAGCAGAATTGCCAGCCGACCTTTGCTGATCTGGAGATCTTTGAAGCTGACAGCGGCGAAGAATGGATCTGGATTAACTTCATTCATTCTGGTGCGCACCACGAGCTACAAATTAGCGTGGATGAGCATGAGTTCTACGTGGTCGCCGCTGATGGAGAATTTGTGCATCCCCAGAAGGTCCATGCTGCCAATTGCAATCTTGGAGAGCGCATTAGGTGAGGAAACATCTAAGTGACAATAGCCTTGTCTTACGATGGACCGCTGACAAGATATACATAGTATTCTCGTACGACTCGATCAGAAGCCTGGGGACTATACCATTAGATTGACATCGCTTCGTCCAGAGCAGGTCATTCAGGGCTTCGGAATCCTCCGATATCCTGACCAAGGCAACGAATTGAAGCAAGAGATCCCTAACACAAAGCCTTGGGTTTATCTCAACGGAACCCTGATCTCGTCATCATCTGTAGCCATGGACGAGACTAAGCTTGCACCCTACCCAGTGCGGGCTCCACCACCCAAGGCAGACAACACCGTCAAATTCTTCGTCAACATGACGGGCCCCAGCAGTTGGGCATTGAACATCGGTCCTCATCAGGCGTTCCGTCAACAGCTTCCACCCTTACTGTGGGATGAGGAATCACGTGGCGAGACTACCTACGGAGACAACACACAAGGTGGTGCGCTTCAGAATGGCACCGTTGTGGACATCATCTTCGAGAACGGTGCCAATGTCACATCTCAACATCCCTTCCACAAGCACAACAACAAGGCTTTCGTCATCGGCACAGGGACTGGTGGCTTCCCGTGGCCAACAGTCGAGGATGCAATTCGCGAGGGCGGCATGGCGAAGCACTTCAATCTCATGAACCCACCCAATCGAGACGGCTGCAGACTCGGAAATAGCACTGGAGACTGGACAGTCATTCGATATGAGATAGCTTTCCCTGCCGCTAGCATGCTTCATTGCCATATGATTCATCATTTTGCAGTAAGTCAACGACGTTCAATCAAGCCCTCTTGCAGATTGCGAACCATCGATGTAACTAACCTTATTTTAGGCTGGGCAACAGGTCGTGCTCCTTGAGGGGGTTGAATCCATGGCCAAAATCCCCGCAGAAATGAAAGACAGAGTACATTCAGACTTCACTCCACCACTTCGGTATGGCCCATTGGACTGATTACACTTTTGCTGCCCAATTGGCCTCTTGTCAACCATGCAAATGCCACCTCCATGCTGCGCTCAGACGGTCTGCTTGGGGGAACATTTCATCGCGCTTGAAACGGACGACGAGCGGGCTGGGTTTTGCTTGGTTGATTGCCGCGGGATCCGAAGGGAAGGCCTTGAAGCGCGATTTAGAGTTTTTGTCGAGACAAGCCATGGAACATCATAATGAAAACGGAATCCATTTTCCATTTCCTCACTTTTCATGCCTTGCTCTGACTGGTCAGTTCAGGAGGCAGGTACATGCAAGAGCAAGCGAGTCTTTTGAGGGTGGAACATGCTGAAGGGCTGAGTCTACGTGTTGCAGTTACATTTCTTACCACCCATAAGTAAAGCAGAATAGCTTCCTGTCTCTGTGATGACACGAGTTTTTCGACAATATCACCGACAGTATCGAAGTTGGCAAGCCCGGGGGCTGCGGTCCGAATTAATGTTGCCCAGAGCCTTGTCCTCAAAGTGATCACTGATGATTGAGGATAATGTTTTGAATCTTTGTATTCGAGTATCAAGCTTTTTCAATTGCTGATATATTTACCATGCGTTTCCCTATTCTGTACATGAACCTTTGGCCAAAAGCGACGCACGCCTTAGCCCTTTTTTGGGCCTTCTGGTAGACACGCAAGACGTCTTCTCGTTCCCCAGCGCTCATGAAATTTGTCTTTATAGCAACGGGCGGATCCTGTTCCATCCCCGTATGAGCGTCTATGTTTCTGTTTTCTGCCTTTGGGTCTTCATTGAGTTTCAAGGTACCTGCGCGTCGAATCGATCCCCTTCTTTTGCTGCAAATGCCCGCAGTCGAGCTTCGCCTGCTGCCAGCCCATGATCCCTGAATAAATGAAGTCGCAGCCGTGCTAGGCGAGTCGTTTGCTTCTGAGAAGGTTTCAGTCGCTGAGCTCCTTCTGCTTCGTCTACTTGATTCCGTGTACGAGGTCTGCTCAGCATGAATCATCAAGTCTTCATATCGTAGAGAGGGAATTTCGGGAATATCGCGACTCGGCCTCGATTCGCGAGGAGCAAACGAAAATCGTGATATCGAGCGTGAGGGGTAGAAAGATACGGATTGAGCATCGGAGTAGCCGTCGATTATCTCCTCTAAATCGAATTCTGGAGAGACGACTTCTTCCTCAGAGATTCTTGGGGCGACTTCAGAGCAAGCATCGAATTCGAAGCGACGGCGTAGTCTATCAACCGAGGCTCTGTATGTCGAAGCAGAACATTGCCGGAGTTTGCAATTCTCTTGGAATAGCGGTTGAGGAATATCGCTGAGGGTGCATGTACAGCTTGACACGGACTGTCGAGTCGTTGGGCTGCTTGGAAGGTTTGTGCTGGTGTCAGAGACCACAGAGCATTCAATGGCACCTAGCCTGCCATCTATTTCATTGAAGCGAAGTTCGAGACGATTGAGCTTTGTAAGAATGATCTTGAGAGCTTCTTGATTGGTGTGCGGAGATGTCATGGTGATATAATAGCTGGTACTGAGTTGAGTGTTGAGTTGAAATAGTTGAGCTTCGCTCATGAACCACGACTGCGAGGAATGCCAATTATTAAGTTCTTGGATGGAGTTGAGAAGATAGGATGACATAATTCTCTTCTCAAAGTTGCTCCCGCAGATATTGACAAATGCGTTGATCGTTGATCTACCGCAGACAACAAAGGGCCGCTTCCATATATGTTGTAGACTCGAAGATCCTCCAATGCCAAGAGACCAATGAAATCTTGAAGTGACGACACCACCAGTACTACTATTCCGAAACCCATCGGATTTTCAAGAGACGCACCCAAATCAGAGGTGTAAGAAACACTCACATGTTGCAAGGTTCTTACATCGTGTCATAACAGACGGGAGCGGAAGCTGGCTTGCTGTGTGTCACCTATCATGATCAAAGCTAGGGCAATCATCTCGCCTTGAGAGAATCTGGCTGATCGATGTCTCAGATCTAATCTCTTCCCATGTGGCTTAGCGTGCGAGCTCACCAGTTCCATGCAGTCACCACGACATTCCGGCACTATCCAATTGCAAGATCCGATTCCAGGGCTAAGACCGACACTGAAGAATCGAAAGCTGCCCATGTCAAACACAAAGTAGCATCAACAACCTGAGCGTAGTGATATCGGTGCCATAACAGAAACCGTGTCCTCGTGCCAGTCTGAAGTTCAAGCAGTCAAATGTGTGAGGTATCCAATGCTTGAGATGTGATGTCCTATGTGATTAGCCCAGCCAATGCGCTAGAGTCACAGGTAAGGCAGGACGGAAAAGTCATAGAGATAAAACTGTCGTCGCCTGTCAACTTACTTGGGCGAGTGCGTTCCTTTCAAAGCTTGTGTGCAATATGGTTTTGCCGTCAATTCTGTGGATCCTTGTGAGGCTATGTCTCAGTCAAATGACACTGCTTCACCATGAGGCTTGGCTGTTGCTCAAATTTCCGGCTCGTAACCAACGCGCCTTAGTGACTTTTCAACCATGATATTTATGAGAAAGTTCGATACCTGGTTCTCTGGATTCGTACCGTTGCCATTCGTCGTCGGGTCAGGCGTTCCCTTCTCTCGACCTCGTATTCCACTACCTACTTTCTGCTACCTACATTACCCCAGGCCGAGGGTGTGCTCTATATCAAAATCATACATATGACTGGTGTAAACAGCTCGTGGTCACATAGCTCTTCGGATGAGACACTCCCTACTAGGAGTCGCCCCAAGTCGACCAATTGCGACGAGACCTTGCTTTGTAAGTAAGTGAGACCATCGTCAACAGCGGCATTGTCATATCAATCATATGGCTTTCTCAGCAAACATTAGATTCCAAATGCTGCCAAATAGTACATTCTCTCAGAAGTGTCTATTGAATTCTGTCTTTGTGACGGGGCTCATAGAGGACAAGGGCAAACTCTATGATTTGGGCCATCTTGGAGGCTGGGTAGCTCACCAGTTTCCAGACGTTGTGCCTTGCCACAGTTGTGAATCGCCGAACCAGAATAGCTTCCCTTTAGTGCACTTGGAACAAGAAAAAAAAAACATTGGATACCAGGGAGAGCATGGGTAAACAAGCCGATTAATTATCGAGGGCCACTTTTACTGCCTGGTTGCATCTAATGCTGAGGAAGAGAGAGTACTCAGCGTCGACGGCTGAAGAGATCAACTACTCGCCCCATTCCAATGGCCATCCGGGCTCAACTTGAACATTGCAGTCGATTACACATGCTGTCGCTGCGATCAATTGCTTTTGTCGTCATCGTCATAGCAAAACCTCACACAACTGAATCATCACATCAAGGATCGATCATTCAATGTCAGAAGAGTTTGGTAATAGTAGAGTGCTTCTGCTCGTCCCTCATGGCGATCAACCCATCTAGTGATTCAATTGGACGGTCAAAAACTTCACTATGTACTGCATATTTGCCTCGCGGCAGCCCAGAGGTTACGAGAGTGTTGTCGCAAAGCTGAGGATCGTCACGTTGCCAAGCATAGTAGACTGCAATTAGTTCCGTTTATCCTTGTAATGGCCTTCGTAAAAAGCACATGTTCCTTTCAATTGAATTAGATTGAGTTATGAATCTATAAGCGCACCACAGCAGGAGGCAAATGGGCGCGGCTAGGGCCATGGCAAAGACTTTGAGCTGGGTCGTGACGTCAATGAGCGCTTATTAGAAGCATGTTTGGGAAAAGAATTCGCGATGGAACCACAGTGCATGTGTACCGCCTCGAGAGGCTGGGTGTCACCAACGAGACGCAATAAGACGCGGGGCAGGACCATCACGCGCCCAAGGAGAAACTTGGAAGTGGATTCGGCGCGAGCCTCGAGCTTCATTGACATGGGAGACAGATTGGGCGAATACGGGGTAAACAACGACAATGTGGGAGATGCCGGGGCTTCTCGCAGGCCTCCTCGGTGACAACGACCGGACGAACCCCACAGATTAAGGTGACAACGGTGGCTCCAAACCCCGGACAACATGGACCAAGTGAGAGAAACTGGAGAGAGTCTGGAGAGAGAGGGAGAAGAGTCTTGGCTCAACCCGTTAAGAGTTAGTGCGAGCTTTCTCTCGTTTATTACCCCGCCATCTCCGCCGCCCGCTGCTCTCATTTTCTCGCGCGCCAATCCGGTGTAACCTCTCTCAAGCAAGGTACCGGTAGTCGACGTCGACATCGGGTGCCCTCGCCCGTTAGCTGGTCTTGGCCTCTCCGCATCTTGAGTATTGTCTTGCCCGAACCGAGCACCGAGATGGAATGATTGATGGGGTTTGCTTTGCGTTTGCTGCCGGATCGTCCCTGGCTGTTCGTTCGTCTTGACTCGAGCATCTTTCGACGTGTGGCAGAAAGCGCTCCAGTTACAATCGAGCATGTTGTCTTGACAGAACCCACCAGGGACCGCAACCGTGCCACCAAAATGCCTTCCCGCGTGGATCTACCCCAGGAACGCTCGGGAAACTGATGATGTCGGCAGTCTCGTTGCGACCTCATGTCAACCGATGTCACGGCTTCAGGACCTATAAAGACGCGAGAAGCTCTCCCCTCGGAAGGCATCATGTAGCATCCTGAAGCAAGGCACCATCTTCCAGTCAAGCCCGCAGCCTCGGAACACACCATGTTCTTCTCCAAGATCGTCTCCGCCTCACTGGGGCTCTTCAGCCTCTTCGGCTCGGCCGCCGCCTACACCAACCCCATCCGCAACCCCGGCGGTGGTGATCCTCAGATCTCGTGGTTCGATGGGTACTACTACTTCATCTCGACCGAGTGGACCAACCTCCAGCTCGCGCGTGCCACCACCATTGAAGGCTTGAAGACGGCCACGCCCAAGGTCATCTACTCCGACTCGAACCCGACGCGATGCTGCAGCGTCTGGGCTCCCGAGATCCACTACTTTGACGGTAGATGGTACCTCTACTACACCGCCGGCAACGACGGTAACTTGGATGGCCAGAGGATGCATGCTTTGCAGGGTAAGTAATGATGCCGAGAAGTCGACAGAAGGGACGTATGCTTACACTCGAATCCAGGCGGCGCCTCTCCCTGGGATGACTGGTCTTATGCAGGCCGTGTCACTGACGACTGGTCCCTCGATGGCACCGTCGTCCGCTTCAACGACTGGGGCAACTACTTTGTCTACTCCTGCATGACTGGCGTCTCGCACCAGTCCGCCTGCGTCCGCAAGCTCAACGACGACTACATCTCCGCCTCGCCCAACATCACCATCATCTCCCAGCCTGACCAGCCCTGGGAGCAGAGCGAGGTCCCCGTTCAGGAGGGCTTCTACGGTCTCTACTTTGGCGGCAAGACGTACATCGCCTACTCGGCCAACTACTGCTGGACGCCCGACTACTGCGTCGCCCTGCTCGAGTGGGACGGCGTCACCGACCCGTCCTCCCCTTCGGCCTGGACAAAGAGCAACGGGTGCCAGCTGACGGCGGCCAACGGCAATTTTGGTACGGGCCACAACAGCTTCTTCCGCAGCCCCGACGAGACGGAAACGTACATCACCTTCCACGCCACGGCGAACGCCAACGGCGCGTGCGACGACAACCGCTATGTCATGGTCCAGCCCATCACGGCCAACGCGGACGGCACGCCCAACTTTGGCGTCCCGCAAGCTTCCACTTACGAGTGGGCCGAGCCTAGCGCGTAGAAACGTTGCGAGCTCGAGGGGGAGGGGAGGGGGGAGAAACGCAAGCTAGGATGTAGCTGTAAGAAGGATTGGGCGGATTTTCCGGTTCGGCTGTATATATAACCCGCCTACCTTGAGGTAGTACATGAATCAACGATTTGACGAGTAGAACATGGAGCTGCCCGAACTTGAAGCTATGACAAGAGTCATGCTCCAGCTCTGTGATTACCAATGCGGCGAGAATTGCATTCCTCACCTATTTCGGGACATGATGGTCTGTGTTGACGCAGCGAAGCAGAAGCTCCCCCTCCCCCTCCATCCCCATCGTTGAGGAAAAGCCCGGAACCCAGTGCGTCATCGTCCGTTCTTTCGCCCGAGTCCATGCGTCTGAAGAGCAATCTCTTTGACAAGGAAACATCAATGTTTTAGTACAATGTTTTAGTGTGAAAAAGACCACATGGGTACACGGATAGAGTACTGGGCAAGCCGGGGTACCAAGACTGGGTGTGGCATGCCAGCTACGGCCAAAAAAGTATTTGACAATCCATCCATCCCTGGAGCGGCGGCCGGACGGGAAAGCGGTTGGGGTTGGCTCAGCCCCAAACACCTTGAGCCGGAAAGTAGTCCATACCTTGGCTAACAGAACCTTGGTTGAAAGTCGGGAGGACATGTGAGTTTATAAAGGTTATCAGGAAATCGGAACACAATAGGGATGGACAGGTTTGACGGGAACGGTGACCGGAGAGCGGCAGCCAGAAAAGCATATGATAATCATCGCAAGATTTACGTTTTGGTGACGGTTTCAAGCGGCGGGGAGCCGGGGCGGGAAGTACAGGAAACGGACTTGCGTTGCGCGTCTTTCGTTTGTGCGGTTGCAGGAATACCGGCCGCTGGTGCTTTTAGAGGGAGAGAAAAGGCACCGGGAACTCTAACCTTGTCCTGCTACAGAGTGCGTAGAAGGAAGCAAGAGACTGAAGCAGGACACACAGAAGGGAAGAGATCTCGCAGCTCAACGGCCGTCGGTTCAACGTTGACTATGTTGGGAAATCCTATCGCGAAAAGTTTCACACCTCACACCTCTCTCTCTCTCTCTCGCTTCATTCTCGCTTCATTCTCGCTTCCTTACCTTACCTCCATCGTCTCTTTTCTCAAGGTTCTCAAGGGGGGAAAAGACTGGACGACTTACGCAATAAGCTCCCGCCCGCCACTTCCCGCCGTCATTCACCTACCTTATAGCTGGGAGTTTGCGTTCCGAACATGCCCAGCTCTCGCACAGGCCTTTCTAGAAATGCATCCGAATTCCCATACGTCTTGTTCTAGATCTCCTTTGTCTTCCTTTCTTCCTCTCTCTGCTTTCACCTCTTCTGTTTTCTCCGTTCGTGGGGAAGAATAGACAGACAAGCCGTTGCCAAGGTACGACGTTGACAACTGGAGCCGTTTTCGCGTGATACAAACTCACTTACACGCCGTTCGGTCCATACAAGCTAGCCAAGTCAGGGAATCGGTTACATCAGAGACAACTGACAACACACACCAACTTTCTTCTCTCTAGAAGAACCAAACAGTGTGGTCACATTCACGACTACTACTACAACCCACAGTCCCAAGCTACTATGGGCCGCCATGTAACCATCTGGTCAGCCGCGTTCCTGGCCACGGGCGGCTTCCTCTTCGGCTTCGACTCGGGCATCATCACTTCCACAATCGCCCTCCAGACCTTCAAGTCCTACTTCAACCCTTCCGACGCCGTCGCGGCCGGCATCGTTTCCTCCTTCCAGGGCGGCGCCATCCTCGGCACAATCATCAACATGATTTGCTCCGACTGGCTCGGCCGCCGCAACACCGTGTTCCTCGGCTCTCTCATCTCCATCATGGGCTCCGCGCTCCAGGCCGGGTCGGAGAATCTCGTCGCTCTCATTGTTGGGCGGTTCGTCGGCGGGACGGCTGTTGGTGTACTGACGTCTACGATTCCCATGTACGCCTCGGAACTCGCGCAGGCGAGACATCGTGGAAAACTGTCGGGTCTGTTGCAGTGGATGCTTAGTTGGGGGTTCCTGGTCGCGCAATGGTTGGGGTATGGGTGTTCGTTTGTGACGAACGACTTTTCATGTGAGGCCCCTCTGATATTTCCCCTCTACACCATTCCGAGCTCCCTTCCCCGTGAAGGCTTCATATCTGGGGTTGAAACTATTTGGTGAACTGCCATGGAATATGGAGCTGACTTAGTACATCAGGGCGCTTCCCACTGGCCTTCCAATGCATCCCCGGCATCATTATCGCAACAGGAATCTACTTCCTCGAAGAATCCCCCCGCTGGCTCGTCGAAAAGGGCCGCTACGCCGAAGCCCGCCGCAGCCTCGACAAGCTCCGCGTCGGCGTCGACGAAAAGGCCGTCGACGTGGAGTACAACGAGATCCGCCACGCCGTCCGCACCCAGTCCGCTCTCCGCGAGAACGGCAACCTCTGGAAGGCAATCATCACAAAGCCCTCCTGGCGGAAACGCTTGTTGCTGGGCTGCGGCGTCCAAGCCTTCTCCCCGCTCTCGGGTATTAATGTAATCAACTACTTCGGCCCCCGCATCTACGAGCTCCTAGGCATCGGAACCCAGACCTCGCTCATGATCATCGGGATCAACGGCGCGCTGGGCATCATATACAACACCGTCGGCCTCTGGATGCTCGATCGCATCGGCCGCGTAAGACCCCTCATCGCCTCAGCCGTAGGCCTAGCCGCCGCCCTCCTCGTCAACGCCGTGCAATTCCAGTACCTAGACCGCTCCAACGCAGACCAACTACGCAGCATGGTCGCCATGAACTTTGTCTTTGGCTTCTTCTTCACGCCCTTGGGGATCATAAGCTGGGTCTACCCAGCCGAGATCTTCCCCCTCGAGATCCGCGCCCTCGGCAACGCGCTCACGACGTTTACCAACTGGACCATCAACCTCGTCCTCGTCTCCTTTTCGCCGCAGGCCCTCACGGCCGTCGGGTTCAAGTTCTTTTACGTCTTTTTCGTATTCAACGTCGTTGCGGCGTTGTGTTATTACTTTTTCTATCCCGAGACGTCGGGCCGGACGCTCGAGCAAATGGATGAGCTGTTTGGCGATTATGTTCCCATGTCGGAGCAGAGTGCCTTGGGAACTGTCATCACCGGGTCGGACAGCTCGAGAGGGAAAGGTGGCAAATATGGCTCGTTTTCGGTCCACGAGCGTGTATCCTCGACTGCGGTGTAAAGCGGTTTCGAGAGCTGTCAAGAATGACAGATGTTATGGTTTCGTCAGTCGTTCCTGCATGGCAAGGGGTAATGCAATAGAACGGGCTCGTAAATGGGTATAGACCACAGCTACATTTAGTCAGAACATTCGCTATTGTAATAAGCCTTTGAGATTAATCTCATTAGACAGGACGTTTCACTAAATATTTGATCAAAGGCACATCTACTTCACGTACACTGAAGCGAGAGCAAAACATCGTACTCATACGAGCACAGGCATATCTAAACAAGCGATTACAAAGTTTGCATTACTAGGGAGGTATTTTAAAGTAGCCATCAAAGCATGGACTCGTCGCCATTGATACAATATGAATGTCAAGAATAACGAGCTCGCCATGAAGTCATGACTAAAGCCACACCGAAGCGTACGGGGTTCATTTAAAAAAGCACTGTGCTCTCATTCATACTCACTCCCATGGATTGTGACGATGATAAGGGCGCGCCCCAGCTGGAGGGCAAGTCTTCATCGTCGATTTCCTCCTCGATCGTGCTTAGTTCGCTCCTTGAGAGCGTCGAAGGCGACGAATAGATCAGAGGCTTGATGTCCGACTCGAAATCAGGCATCGCCCCCTCACCCCATATCTGGAGGAGTTTCCGATGCTTCGCGGCCCGATGCTCTGACGAGCCAGAAGGCGTAGGCAGCGTCGCTGGCAGGGCAGTACCGCTCACCGCATTCTAGTCGGTCTTCTCCAACAGTGTCTCGTCCTCAGACTCCTCTTCAATGCTCCAGTCCTTGAACCCCTCGCCCCGGACCCAGCTGATACCCTTTCTCCAGCTGCCCTCCTTGACAGCCCTCGCGTCTCTCTCGTAGACAACGCCGGTCAACATCAATGCCATGACAAAGACCCATACGTCTCCGCCCTTCATGGCCTTCCACCACCTTCTCTTGACGCCGACCTTCCATAGAGAGTCGACGCTCACGCGGGCCGAGTACAAGAAGACACCTCGTCCGCTCTTGCGCTCAACCCAAGCCCACAGACCGGCAAGGAAGCCTCCAAAGAAGAACCTCTGAGTCGGCAGGAATGTGCGAGGGAACCACTGTTGGAAGAAGCAGATGCTGGCCCAGGCAGTGGAGATGGCACCGGTCAAGAAGGTGCTCATGCGCAACGACTTGGCGATGACACGCTGCAGTGTTGTGACGGGAGCGTTGTACAGCGAGCGGAACCGCGGAACAAACGTCATGACGGAGTAAATGACCAGGAAGAATTTGGTGAGGCCGGGGAAAGAACCGAGCCAGAAGTTGAGGTAAGTCCGTAGACAAGATGGGTCGGATGGATGAAGAGTAGCGCATGAAAGCGAAGTAATTATGGGATGTGCTGACGAAGTAAGAGGTGCAACAGCGCTGAGCGTTGGTGGCAGTGTTTCCTTGTTCGGGAAGAGGGTTGGTGACACGAAGGGTCTGCTATTGTTAGAAAAGGCGACTTTATGAAATGATTCAGGGAGACTCACGGCCAGTTCAGCTTTGCCATCTGGGCAAGGTTGTCGACAATCTCCATGGCCTTGGGCCACTTGAGATGAGAGGGGTAGTCGTTTGGCCTGGGGTGGATGTATGCTGTTGAGTTTTTGAAGATGAAGTTTCCATACGACTGGTTAGGGGGTCAGCATTTTCCGAGTACAAAGCTCGACAGCATTACTCACCTCGGGGAAGCAATCCCGGTCAAAGACAACAGCATGAAGCAGCTGTCCAAAGGCAAAAGGCTGGATGAGCCAGCTGCCCCACCACCAAGGCCTCTCCCTCTTGACCTTTCCACCGTTCTTGAAGCCCCAAATCATGCCCTCCTCTTCACACAGGTTCCAGCCGAATTCGAGGGCTCTGAACAAGGTGTAAATGGCAATGGTGACGCGCAGCTGCTGGGCGGGGTACACGCCGAGGAACGCACCAGCGAGAGAGGCGCCAATGGCCGGAGCAAAAGGGGACGTCAAAGTCGTAGTTGTGCGCGGGTTGCGCTGGCGGAAGGGCGCCGCTGATGGGTCGAGTAGGTGCGCTCGTAGGCGGTTGAGGAATCGGAAGAGGATGCGGTAGAGAAGGAGGATGGCCGAAAGGGAGAGGGAAAGTCGGAGGGTGGGTGACTTGTGGAGGGGTTGCTTTTTGGCATTGGGACTGGAAGTGTGCAAGGTACATCGTCAGCATGCTGTCTTTCCCGCCTGTCTGATTGATCGGAGCAGCAACTTACTCTGGCTTTCCGCCCAGGAGTTTGGTCGAGATGAGAGCCCAGCCTTTCAAGGCCATGGCTGTTCCCAAGAAGACGCGGAGCGAATGACGGACGGCGCGGGCATTGTAATCGTCGACAGCTCTCCCGGCACCAGCCCCAGCACCAGCGGGACCGGCGGCGGCAGCATTCCCTTGTCTTGTGGCAGCGGCCTTGTCACCATCGACGATGCGCTCGACGGCAGTGACGCTCGGCGCAGCCCTCTTAAGCAGCCGCGAGCGCGACAAGACGTACTTGTGTAGGGTGGCATACTCCTTGGCGGAGATTGTGTATCGCAGGGTGTTTCGGAGGATGGGATCGGTGATGCTGTTGCGCGATGGCGGCGGTCGCGACGAAGGGCCGCCTGCGGAGGGCCTAGGGCTCGATGTTTGCGCGGGACGGGAGGCTGCAGGCGGGCCTGGCCGCGACGAAGAGGTCGCGGCAGAGGCCATTATCACGAGATGGGATGGCGGTGGTGACTGATTGCGATGAGGCGCCTGATGGGGGAGATGAGGGGCGCCAGAAGAGGATTGTGTCGGTTACTGATATCGAGGTCTTGACGAGATCTAGGCGTTGTAGTATCGTCGTCGTGGTAATAGTGTGTGCTTGCTTGTGCGTGGTGTGTGGTGTGTCCCTCGGTGGTTGGTGGTTGGCAATGTGCTTGGTCCGAACTGGAGAAGCTCTTGGTTAGCACGTGCCAAAGCCGAAACCTTGGGTAGACGGCCAATCGCCCAAGTGCGTGTGCACGGTGATGGCTTCAATGACGAACTTACTGTGGTCGAGATACCAGAGGTAAAGGGGAGGGATGCGCGCGCGAGTCGTGAGAGAGACGCAATTAAGTTAGAACAGCAGCTGTTGAAGGTGAGGCGAGAAAGAAGCAACAACAAGTTAAAATGGTGTAGAGCGTAGAAAGGCAAAAAAAGCAATTGGGGAAAAAAAAAAAAGCAAATCCCAAATGATTGCTGCCGCGCGTGGTTATGGTGGGAGGAAGGAATGTGAACGGTAGGTATCTTCCCTACCTTGGGTACCGAATGGAACGGACTGAACGGAGCAACCTGGAACCCCTCGAGCCAAACACCCAAGGTTCCGTCCGGGGGACCGTCAGAGTGTCACGGGAAACATTTCCTTGGGCGGCCGAAAGCTCCAAAAGCACATGCCTCGGCTCTCAGGCCCAACCTGGAATTATTGACCACCACTTCATTATCCATCCCACTCATCCCTCCAGTTACCTACACTAGTACTTACTTACTTGTAAGGACAAAGTGCCTACCTTTCCGGGGTCCAGTATCCGTAGGGGTAGAAACAAACGGAAACCGGTGCCTCCCATAGGCCCATGTAACGCAACTAATTCCCTGGGCGTCTCCCCCCCCCCCGCAGCAGGGGACTCCCCCACACTCGTCACTTGCAGACAACCCAAGTTTAATGACTACTTCATGCATCATCCACACTCACAAACTTACTGTGTATTACTCCGTACCTAATCCAGTACAAGTCGCGTCTTGATTTTCTTTTCTTTTATTTTTTGGTTTGTTGACTTTGTAATGTTTATACTTACTGTTGTTGACGTTGCATTGGCCAACTAAGCGCCTCTCTGTGTCGCGTTTGTTGTCATACTTCATCTCAAGCTCACAAGGTAAGTTAGGCATCTAAAGGTACCTTACCTTAGCCGAGGCACGTGAGGTGGACATCACCGTCTCCTTTACTTCTCACTTACAATTCACCGAGAGGCTCACTGAGTCTCATTAAGTATGAGTGTCTCATCTTCAAGTCACACTTCATCTCTGTCAATCTTCAATGAGTACCATTTTCGCAATGCACGCATTCACGGCCTCGCAAGCCATTCCGTTGCTAAAAGAAAACACACGTCTCATGCCCTGCTACTCTCCGCGTCCTTGCCTTTGCTTCCTCGGCAAACTAGAGTAGTCTTTCTCATCTCACTCATCCTGGGTATCCTTCATCCCCACAACCGGCAGCCATATCCTGGCCTGAATTTTTGTCCCTCCGTCGCCGTATTTTTTTGGTTCCCCTCATATCGTCATATGCCATCGTCATTCGTGGCCGCCCAGGTAGATTGAGGATATATTCCACCTTCTCTGAGTCAGGGTAACCAGAGAATCTTGATAGAATCCCTCGTCTATCCTCACCCAAGTGCTCTTCCCTTTCTGTCAAGCCGTCCCCTAAAGAATCGACCAGCTTCAGAAAGTCATGAGCATCCACCCGGGACAGTCCTCGTCAGATTGTTTGCACGCGCATACAAAGGAAACTGGCACAGTAAACGCCCATTACCAGCAATAAAAAAAGGCGCTGAGCGAGACTGCCCGCGCGCTTCTCAAAGCTTTTATGTTCTGGCTCCAATGCCAAAAAGAAAAAGAGAAAACTGCCAACACCATATGCAATGCCGAAACCTTCGCCCTAAACCTGAGAAAAGGTATTGCTGCCGCTTTTTATACTCCATCATGCAAATGCGATTGCAGTCCACTGCGGGTCATCCACTGTTTGTTGGTTTTTTTTAGTTTCCGTGTCGTAACATCGTAATCCCCGCTTGCCCGATTGCACCGTCTCAAGGATAGGCCGCTCGGCTGGTAGCCTCAACGTGGTTGGTGCCGTTTTGCTGCTGCTGCGGCGCCATCAATGGAACCCACTGCCGGCCGAGAGACGGCGCGTCGCCGTTAACGTACGAGACCACGTCCTCGCGCCAGCCAAGGGCATGCCACTCCTCATTCTGACGGGGATCCGCACTCTGCAGGCTATACAAGATAGACTCGGCATGCGGCACCGCACCAGATCTGACCGCCTCAATCACTTTCGAGCGTCTGATCTCCCGCTCAGAAACGACGGCCCTCATAATGTGGTGCCGAGCCTCAACGTTCGCCCATCCATTGACATTACCATAGCCACTGGACTCGAGGGCTGGCTTCAAGTACGCAAACGGGAGGTTGATGAGAATGGCTGAGAGCGTCGACCGGATGCTGTTTTGCTGGGAGGATTGTGAGGTCGAATCCGAGCCGTTCGATGTGTTGTCGGGGCCCAGAGCGAGGTCGCCGAATTGGATGTGCATGGGCCGAGAGCGACGGTCTTGACCTGCCGTTCCGCGAGCAATGGTGGGTGTTCCTTCGCGGGGTGGAAGCGATGTCGAGGCAATAGGAAGTCGGGCAAAGCGCTCAGGATCGGCGACAGACGTGTCCAAGGTGAAGTCGGGCGGGAAGTTGTTGATGATGAACGAGATAATGCTATTCATTAAAACGTGGACAGGCTCGCCATAGACGAACTGGCTATGCCTGTCAGCTGAAGCGCGACTTGGCAGATCGGCGAGAGCGAAGCCAAGGGCACGCTCAATCGTCGACCAGCTCAGGGAATGAGACGCTATCTCCAGGCCACGGAAGACAATTGGCTGCCACGCCAGGATATGGCCGGCGGCAGCATAGCCAAGGGCAAAGTCGAAGCGGTCATCGGCGTTGCCGGCCATGGTGAAGTTGCCATTGGAAGCTGGCTCAGGCATATCCAAGAGCGGGAAGGCGTACAGGTGCTGGACGGCCATCCAGAAGGCGTCGGATCGGAGGTACTTGTCATCGGACTGCAGGAGGATGGTGCGGTTAGCGCCGGGCGAGCTGGATTCGACATTATCGGCCTCTAGAACGTTGCGGACGGCTTGGCTTCTGGCAAGAACAAGACGGTGACCTGGAAGGCGAACGGGAGGAGCGCGGTCGTCGAGGTAGCGAAGCTCCAGGGTGCAGTCGGCAAAGGCAGGGTCTCTAAACTGCGATCGCAGATAGGCGGCCATATCGTCCAATCCCTGGTGCTCGTGGCCGGGGTGCATCATATGCGGAGGCGGGATGGGCCCTGGCATCATTCGCTGGGGCGGTACACCGAAAGCTCCGGCCGGAGGAGGGTGAGGGCAAGCGTCATCGACATGTGCCGTACCGTTGGGGACGCCTGGCGCGGGGTAGTGGTTGTAGGCACCAGTGTCATCCGCATGGGCCGAAGAGTGCGACCCCTGGAAACTATGAGGAGTCGAAGGTCCGTAGCCACCGTTGAGATGAGGAGGGTACTGCTCCATGCCTCCATAGCCTGGAACAGGTCGACCGAATCCATCTACACCTGTGCCAGGAACAAACTCGGTACCGTAGGGCATCTGGCGGTGGAAACCGTTGGCCGCACCGCTGAAGGACCGTCCGTCGGGGAGGGGCATGCCGGGAGGGGGCATGAAGCCTCCAGAGTGAGGAGGCGCTGGAGAAGACGAGTTGGACGCGAAACCTCCAAACTGGAGGCTTCCGTTGCTGGGACGCGAGCCATGCATGTGTGGGGGACCGTTATGGACCGATCGAGGGCCCCGGTGAGAAGTGCCGTTGATGACGACGGGAGAAGGGCGCGAGCCATTGTGACCATTGGGTGGCATGTTGTAACGCGTGGGAGGGATGACGGGAGGGGGTCGGAACGTCGACGGATGCTGCTGACGAGCGTTGTCTGTAACATTGTGGTTAGGGCTTTGCGGCGTGACAGCATCGCAAGATTGAAGGCTCCTACCCTTCTTCGTAACTCGGACCGCCGCGGGCGGAGAGGTGAGGTGATTATTGCATGCGGTGTGTGAGAGGTGGTGACCGGAGTTGCAAATGCCAAGGGCGGGCATACCTCGAACAGGCTCTTCAGCAGAGCGGGGGGGGTCTTGGTCGGCGGCGGTTTTGTCGGTCGATTCGGACTCTTCGGTCGTGGATGGGGTCGGGATGGCGGCAGAGGACTCCTGAGAATCGGTAGCTAGTAGAGAAGAGTAAGTGTGATATTCTCCGAGTGCGTTTGAAGCCTGGCAAAAAATTGCTGCGTACCTTCGCGATCCTTTGTGTCATCGACTTCCACGTCGGCAGGCGAGGGCGTCTCCTCAGCACCATTGCTGGCAGTTACAGGCTTTTCCTTGTCGTTTTCGTGGGTGGCAATTTCGAGATCGATGGTCTTGGGCGTGTTGGGGGCAGAGTCGACGTCGTGCTGGATTTTCAAGGAAGAGCCGTTCGTGACGGCGGGTCGAGGAAGGGTCGCAATAGTGGCGGCTTGGGCAGCAGCGGCGGCCTGCTTTGCAGCCGCATTGGCCTTGACGCGACGGTCCATGGGGAGAGGAATGACGGGAACCACACGCCTTGCAGCGTTGGGCCGTCCATGGGCGACACCGGCACCGTTCCTCGCCTTCGGATTGCCGTTGGGAGCCATGGTGGACGGGGCTAGGCGGGAGGGTTGTGTGGTGGTGATGTTGGGAGGGTGCTGTTGAGCCCGCAGCGCAGGAGAAGCGGTCTTTGACTTGGCGGGACGGGCCCCAAGATTGAAAGTGGATGATGGGCTGCTGTGTGTGCCGGGGCCACACAAGGAATAGGAGCCGGGGGTGGTTCGCGGTAGGCGGTAGGCGGTAGCAGCTGTGGTCGGTTCGGCGATAGCGGCAGTATTCCAGAAGCGCAGACAGATCCAGGGCAGTTTCTTCTCAGAGTGGACTGCCTACACTACTCCGAGGAGAAAGTGGATATCTCTGAGGGAAAAACGAGCGGTCGAGCTGGATGGGAGAATCGCAAATTGTACGTCGTGTGGTGTGGCCTTGGGATGGGGGGGCAAGGCAACTGTCAAGCAGAGCTAGTGACTCTTTCTGTGCAGGGTGGGAGGAGCCTCTCTTGGGTAGGGGCTGCGCATGATAGAAGGGATATGCGGGTGTTGATGCGTGCCACCAATGTCTCCAGATGGCGAATGCAGGAGGAAGCAGGAAACAAAATAGCGAGAGGCAAGGAGGGAAAAGAAGAGAAGTGGGAGGGGGTTATGCCAAAGCGAGGCACGACAGAGCAGCGAGCAGCTTCAGGCGGTGCTGCGTGATGAGGTAAGGCAAGGTCAAGGTATCCGTACGGACGGATGAGGAGAGGGGAGCTGTGAGGGAGTAGAGTGGAGAGTCCCCCAAGCGTGGTGAAAGAGGCGTGACAATGGGATGTCAAGCACAAGAAAGTGGATGAAGGGGAGGAGAGAAAGGACCAAGGGGTAGAAGGACGAAGAAGAAGAAGAAGAAGAAGAAGACAAGAAGACGGGCCGTTTGAGTCTTGACGTCCTTGGCCCTTTGGATGACGGGGTGTTAATGTTGACTGTTGGGTCACAGGTCACTTGGGTGTTGTTGGTGGAGGTGAGAAAAAAACGTCCAAGAGCCACCGATTAATAAGACGGGAAGAAGGAAGGTGCGAGCAAGCTTCCGTCCTTGCCTTGCTTGACCGTTTCTATTCAGGTAAGGTCTTGGGATGTTGGTCACGTAGAAAGAAGTCAATGAGGCGTCAGGTATCCGTACCTTCCTGTACGCAGATAGATACTTAGGCATCCACCCAGCCCAGGAAAGAACTGCACCTTAGCTGGAGTTCTTGCCTCCTGCTCCTACCCGGGAGGATATTGAAGCTGGGTCAGGGAGCACTCAGTGCTCACTCACAGATCGTGTGCCGGTGCCTGCCTGGGTCAAGAAAAAAAAAAACAGAGACCGAAAAAAAAAAAAAAAAACCGATGATGACAAAAACCGGGGCTGCGTCACAAAATTTTAACCCCCGCAAGAACCTCAGAGAAGACACAAAAGAATAAAAGCGGTTCGATCTTCCCGGTACGTATTCAGAGCTTCGAGCTTCCCTTCCTCACTCTCATTGGCTCGAAATTGGCTGGACCCGAAGAGCTACAGCCACGACCCACTATAAGAAGCACGTACCGACCGATTGGATGGAAGGCACCTCACTCACCTGGAGAGGTGAAGGGGAAGCTCACCTCGGGTCAACTCACTTCACCTTGAATTCCGATGGGGCCCTTGATAGAGTTGAAAGAATCCAAGGACGAGCCTACATTATCCATCCCCTTTCACCTGGTAATGCGTAGACAATGTGCGCGGGAACAGACCTTCTTGCAATTCATATCCAGCAAAGACACCAAGGGATGCATGAAGCCGTCCCTTGGAGGAGTCATTGACACGGCTAGATCCGTTTGTTGTTTTGTTTGCATCCTCATCTCTCCCCGGCCATGCCCCGACAAACAAATCATCATCACTTGTCCTTAGCTCCGGGTCTTTGACAGTTGGTGCGCTGCAAGTCACACCACAATCTGACAAAAGACTCAACGCCATCCCTAAGGTAGGTACCGGTATCTTAGCGGCTGCACCTCTGAGGCCCTGACCGGCCGACCGACCGAGCTTCTTTGGCGGTCAGGTCCGTGGTGGCCACAAAAATAGCTTCCCATCTCCCAAGCCACCACGGCGGCCGGTACACTACCGTTGAAGCTACCTCACCTTCGGGCGCACCTCCCTCCACCAACTGTCCGGTTGTCATCAAGGTACAATCATGGATTATGTCAGCAGTACTTTACCAACGACGTCAGACCACCAACTGCTGTGTCCGAGACACTGGGCCACTTAAATCCAGACCCCTCCATCCGCTGCTGGGATCTTACTCATCGGACCAGAATCCGATTCAGGTCCCGTCCGATTCATGATCGAATCCCAGACTACCGGTCCGGTGTATCTGCACCCGGAGTCGATGTGGGGCCGTATTTTCCAAATGGAGCCCGGACTTGGATCTGACATTATTCGCAATGCTTACAGTCCACATTCACTGCACACATTTAAACCTTCTATGGACAGTCTTAGCTAGTCATGTACCTCTCATCGGCTACCTAGTTCAGAATCTTGACATGAAAAGGTTGGGAAAATGATGTAGAAGAGATGGAAACGCCTTATGCGCGAGGGACTTAGGGAGATTTCACTGATCAAATGATCGGAAGTACGTGCTCTTGACATCAGCGCCGTCAAGATAAGTACGGATGGAAAACAATGATCGAGGTTCGCGATGCCCGACTATCCTTTGATACCCATCGCTGCCTATCCGAGTACCTAGCTCAAGAGTCATTTCTGATGCTTAGTCCACAATTACTAAACACCACCTTCGTTCATATGCCGCTATCTGGATGGTGGCTCTAGCCATCAAGATCGGATGGAGCTACAGAGTCGGCAGCATCCGCAATTGGACCCAAAACCGTCAATGAAGAGTCGGAGAGTTTTCACAGGGAGTTCTCACGGTACGGGTAGTACCTCGGACCACTGAACGCAAACAAGTAGAGCGTGGTCCTGCCCAGAAGCTGGAGTCATGAGATTTGGCACCTCGATCCACTAAAGTCGTATGAACGCAAACGAGGCGAGAGTGGTTTTACCCAGAGCAGTAGTAATGAAATTCAAAAGGTTCTATTCAAACTCTGACGACCCTATATCTCATGCCTCAACTGGGAACCACTGATTAAAAGCCCCCAAAGGATCCCATTTCTTCTTCAGCTCCCTCAACCTCGTCAAACTCGACCCATACACCGCCTCAGGCGTCTCATCACCGTGCGCAAAGTTAACACACGTCGGGTTAGCCACCGCACTCGGCGAATAGCTCCAGATATCCCTAACCTTGCTCGCAAACGTCTCCGCCTCGCCGTCCAGTGAAGCATCAGTGTACCAAGGAATCACAATCGCCTGCGCAAACGCATCCCTCCTCAACGCCTCCTGCAGCGCCGCAGACCCCTTGGGTACAGACTGCGCCTTGGTCAGGTTATACCGCTCAATCAGCACGGTCGAGTTGGGCCCCTTGGTCTGAAATTTCGTGTACAGGTCCCATATCGCCGGCCACGTCTCGGGCTGCATGTGGTTAATGGTCGTGCTGTGCGCCGGCTTGCGCTCCTCGCGCGCGCAAAAGTTGTCGTTGCCCGCGTTCCAGCCTTCGTACCCGGCTACGCTGCTGCTATTCGAGATCGGCCCCAGCTTATACAACGGCGCGAACGCCGCAAGTCCACTTACGTCATTACCTTGGCGCAGGAACCCGGTGACGAGGACGGCGGGGGCATTAGATGGCGGTCCCGAGTTGGTGAGAACGAGGTAGACGACCTGCTCCGGTTTCAGAGGCAGGTCTTGGATGGCTTGGGCGACTTGCGGGAGCTTGTCCGGCGAGAAGAAGAGGTTCATGAGCCAGGCGTTGCGGCCTTCGGCCGGCATGGGTCGCGCCTTGACCGTCGCCGAGATGACGATGCCAAAGTTGGGTCCGGCACCACGGAGGGCCCAGAAGAGGTCTGGGTTGGATGTCGGCGAGGCTGTGAGGATCTCTCCGCTGGCGACTGCGACGCGCATGGAGAGCACATTATCAACGCCGAAGCCGACTTCTCCCATTTGGTTTCCTGTCATGCTGTTAGTTCAGAGCCCGTCTTGGATCGTCAGTGTCCTTGACTCACCATAACCGCCTCCTAGGATGGCACCGAGGGCGCCGACACAGTTGCAGTTGCCCGTCTGGACCAATACGCCAGCAGCATTGGCTGCTTTAATTGTGTCGCCAATGATGGCCCCGCCTCCAATAGTGGCTTCCGTCTTTGTCTTGCTGAAAAAGACGGCATTCAGACCAGCCAAGTTGATGATGACTCCGTTGTTACCGAGGTTGAATGTCTTGCCCCAGCCGTTACCGCCGTTCTGAGCAGTGAAGGGTATCTTGCGGCTCGCACAGTATTTAACCTGGTACAAAAGTCAGAAAATATAGTTCATGATGCGGCTTCTGATGGGACAACTCACGACGGCGCCAACATCCTTCTCAGTCGTTACATTCACCACGATGGACGGGATGGGAGCATGGTATGTACTCCATCTCGCGCGGAGGTCAACAGCTACTGATGACGATGCTGCTACAAGCGTCTTCAAGTCCTCCGCAACGGATGGGACTCTCACGGTGAGGGCGGAAGCCGTCGTGACGAGCAGGGACAGAGAAGAGAGAAGCCGCATTGTACTCGATGACTTGAGAACGTCGAAGGTGGCGTGATTGCAGCACACTAGCCTTCGACAGCAGACGACATGTTCTTATTCGTATCATCTCAGTGGTAACATTGTTGCCGTCTTACATGCAGCCTATATCCGGGGACCTGGCTCGTACAGTGATCAGCGAGTCATGGAATCCGCAAAGGTTGGAATCGTCAACCTGTATCTGGCGTGGGATGCAGTTGTCAGCAGGGTATAATCAGCGCCAAAGTACATCGCTCCCCTGGAAGGTGTAATTTGGAACCAACGGAGAAAACGTCCAGAATGCTGTGATTACCCTGCCCAGCCCCCAAGAAACCAGCCGCGCATTTTACACGAGGGCGGCAGAGCTGCGGTGGGGGGGAACTGTACGTTACATCGCCCATAGACTTTGAGGTCGCTTCTGCGCTGGCTCAACTTCCTATCCTGGAGCTGATGTCCTACCCCTGCAGTCGACCATCCGGAGGCCGAAATCCAGCGAATGGGATATTCTGGAAGGATTTCGTGCCGATTGACTATTGGAACCCTTATGCCGGCGCTGCAACAATGCCACGATGGCTTCCAAGTTCCACGACATCCTTGTAGGACGGAAGAGTCCCGGCGATCGGAGGCCGACAGTAAAATCCCAGGTTTGCGCTGAATAAGCTAGTAGAGACCGTAGTAGGACCGTCGGAAGGGATAGACATCGCGCGACGGACGGAGGTGACGTGGAATAAAAAGCCCGGCTCCGAAGTGTTCGGAAACTCGGTGGGCATTTCATGTTGTAATCTTCCAATTAGAGAGTATCTACAATGATTTTGTTGTACAATGTGGCCTGGCTAGGCTGTGCTGTATACCGGCACGGTAACTTTATCAGTACGTCGGAAATGAGACCTTTACAAGAAGTTGATGCCGACCCCGACCTGCAGCCCCTTGGTACCCTGCTCGCCGCGTCTTAGCACCAACGGGAGACTGAAGTTGAGCTCGAAACGAGCAACAGGATGAGCGTAGACCAGACCAACACCAGCGGCTGTTGATGGCAGACCAGTCGTCAGGTCATTCAACGCTCTCCATGCGCTGCCTGCGACACTTTTGGCGTCGAGACCCTCAGTGGCTGAAGCACCAGTCTTGCCCTTGTTCTTCATTGCAACCAATCTACCACCGTTGGCAAATACTTGGAAGCGAAGAGAGGAGTCGGGGCCCTTGTAAGGCAGAGGGAACAGCATGTTCACGCTGCCAGCTGCGAAGATGTCTCCTCCGACTGAGTCCGATCCGTCGTGAGGTCCAAGACCTCCGTAGTGGAAACCGCGGACGTCGGTGGGCCCACCGAGCTGGAATCTGTCGTTGATGCGGCTCGGCTGAGACTTGCCCTCGGAGGAAAAGCCTAGGGGAAGCGGGTATAGCATACCGAACCTCATTCCTCCACCAATCGAGATTCCGGATGGTCCCTCCACGCCAGGAACGGGGACAGGCAGCGCACCGCCCACCTCCCATTCGCTCTTGGAGAAGGCGACGTCGCCGCCTAGGGGGCCGAGACCAGCCAGCTCCCAAACAGACTTCAGTACGTAGCCGCTTTGCGGGAGTTGCGGGTTATCTCTCTCGTCTCTCTGATATGTATGCTTGATGGAGCTCTTTACGGAGTCTCCGGCATCGGCACGGACGGTGGGACTGGCACTGTCACGGAGACCGGTAACTTGACGCCAGATGCCCGAATATTCGACCGTGTGCATGTCCTTGAGGCCAGAGAGCCATGAGAAGCGCAGGTTTCCTCCCTTCAGAACCTCCTCGTGGGCTGCCCATGACTTATCGGTGGCGGAAGCCAGGCCCTCGAGTGCGATTCTCGTATCGGGGTTGCTTTGGACCGGTGCGCTCAAGGTTGCACTGTATGCGGAACGAGTTCGTGTACCAGCACTGGCATTGACAGTGAGCTGCTCGGCACCGCCAAAGATGTTGCGCCAGAGCAAGGAGGTATAAGCGGAGCCTTCGCTGTTTCCGACATCAGTTCCGGCGTTGAACTTGTAGCGGGAGAGCTCCTTGACGACGACATCGACGTCGACGTCGGTGGGGGTGGACGAGGCATCGGTGTTGTTGGCGTTGCTAAGATGGACCTTGACATCGGGGTGGAAGATGCCTAGGAGCGAGTGTTAGACCATGCCGTTTCCCCAAGGGCCTATGCTGCTCATACCGAGTCTCTCCAGCTTTCCTCTAGCGTCGCCCAATCGCGCCGCTACCTCGCCAAGTGTAGAGGAGCTGTTGACATCCTCGGTCAGGAGCGGGTTGAAGATGGGGTCGAGGAAGCCTCTTCGGGTGTTGGTAGCGCCGTGGACCTGCAAGCGATTGATGGTCATGGGCTGCGAGTTCTGGTCGGAGAGCTACTAGGCGCATTAGCAAGGTCGGGAATCGTCGACGTGAGAAGAATTGTAGCGTACCAATTGTTGCAGTCTTCTGATTTTGGCCTCTTCCTGGAGCTTCTCGAACTCGGCCGAGGATTCTGCCTCATTGCGCAAGGCATCGGGTCCGGTCTGGAGCTTGCCAATCGGGTTGGAAGCCTAAGAAAAGCGTGGGTTCCATTAGCTTTTGTTGGATGGTTCAAAGACAATTGAGAAGGCGGGTGACTTTACAGAGCTTCCGCTCGCATGGGTCTTGGAAGCCATTGGAGCTTTGGTGGGAGTTATGACAGATGGGAGCTTAACGTTATAGCTTGTAAGTGGGTGGACAAGACAAAAATCACACGAGCCCGGAGAGCTTCGGTTGAATTTCGAGATGCTGCACGGGCGCAAGGGAACGGATCGGGGCGAGGTCACTCTCGGTGGGGCTTCTGGGGGACTCGGGAGAGGAAGCTCCAGCCACATTCTGGAAGCTCTGTCCACTGCAGTACGTACCTTTCTCTCTGCTCTTCAGCCACATATCAGCAAGCCACTCTTCCAATGGAAATTGGTGGAAACACTGTGGCGCAGGTCACTGATTATGGCTGATGAGGGTCCACTATTCTGACCAGTGACATAATTCTGTGGCGGAACGTCGGCGTGGACTCACCGGACACCGGAGATACGTATCTTTTTCCGTCTCTGTGTCTCTACGTTTTGACGCACCCCGAGGGCGCCTCAAGCCCCCCCAAAAGCACCTTGGGTGGACAACGCACTGGCGGCACTTGTCACAGCCTTGCCGCATTCCATCTCCGTTACCCATTCGCTCATCCTATATCAACAACAACCCCAACACAATACAAACCAACAGTCGAAAGAGAGCAGTGCATCTGCATCCAACTGCGTATATTCAGTCGTTTCGATTCCAATCTTCTGTACATTACCCATATCATTCTCTTCGCTCTCTCAACCGGCTACCCGCCACTGTTCACTGATCGTGCTCTCCATTACGTCGTTCGCCGCCGACCGTCGATCCCGATTCCACAGCATTTCGTCGGCACTTCTCAGCAACCATGGCCGCCAGTAGAGCCGCACAGAAGAGGGTAAGGTCTACCGATATCACTTCAACAAGATCCATCAGACTAACTCCTACACAGTTGACACGCGAGTACAAGACCATCGTCGAAAACCCTCCACCATACATCGAGGCACACCCCTCTGAAACCAACATCCTCGAGTACGTTAACATCCATCGCATCCATGTAAGATGTCTATGCTAACAGGTAATAAGGTGGCACTATATCATCACCGGTCCTGAAAACACACCATACCATGGCGGCCAATACTGGGGAACTCTCGTCTTCCCTCCCAACTACCCCTTCGCGCCCCCGGCTATCCGAATGCACACTCCTTCCGGTCGCTTTCAGCCTTCTACGCGCCTCTGCCTGTCCATCTCCGACTTTCACCCCAAGTCCTTCAACCCTGCCTGGGAAGTGTCTACCATTCTGATAGGCTTGCTATCCTTCATGACCAGCGAGGAAATGACGACCGGTTCCGTATCCAGCACAGAAGTCGAACGAAAGATGCTGGCAGCACGAACAAAGTGGTGGAACTCAACTGGCGGAGGATCCCACGCAAAATCGAATGTGGCAACAAAGGGCAACGTCAAGGCCGGTGACGGCGGCGCAAAGTTCCGATCCGAATGGCCCGAAGTCGACAAGGCCAACTGGGAGTGGATGAAGGAGACCAAAATTGACCTGGCGACAGGTAATAGGACGGGAGCGGTAGCAGGGGCCTCTTGCGGGCCCCAACTTAGTATCGGGAACGGCAGTGGCCACCAAGCCCAGGCTGTTGTCGACGCTGTTGTGCAACAACGAGATGCTGGACGTGGTTGGCTGAACCAGAACAAACTGCTCGTCGCCGGCGGTGTCGTATTCTTCTACGTACTGCTTGCGAGAGTCTTGGGTGCGAGTGACAACTAAAGCGGCTTCAGAGGGGTAGATTTCTGGCTGGGTAGTGTTGTTGCGTGTCGAGAAGCGAGTCAGATCGTGTGCAAAGGGACGATGGGGCTAAGCATGGCGTTATGTTTTGGGCTTTCTGATGACGGACAAGAGTGACATACAGCACAACAGTCTTACTAATAGATGGGACTTGGACGGCCGATTATAGGTTGGCAAAACTTGAATGACCAATGTATTCTAGATTCGACCAAAGGGTGGGCGTTTGGAAGCAATATTCGAATAAACCTTCGCTTCTAGTACCTCGCTATGGGTCATGGGATATCGTTATGGCCAAGCCATTGTGGGGAGCATTGCTCCAACGACGTGACGTGTCGTGAGTCTCTATCATACTCCACGCCAAGTACTTGCAGAGGTGGCATTCGCTGAATATCGCACGAGGGAACGCCGCTTAATAAGAGTTCGGCCGAAGCTGATCGTCTTGTAGCTGCAGTCGAAGAGTCTCCGCGTAGTATTGAGCGGACGGAGTGTTCTTCGAAACATGACTTCAAAACTCGAGGTTGCTGTCCAAGTGGTCTTCTCGACGATCACTTCACTCCGTGCGTGTAGATTCGTAAGCAGCCCTTGGCTCGTCACAAGTGAACACGCAGTGCCCACCCAAAGCCAGCAAGTCGGGTCGCCGCACCGGAAAGTGGACGGCGAGGAGTTGAGGACACACAACGGATGAGCCGACGGATAGGTATCATCTGAAAGAAACATCAGACTCGACACATGGAGCGCCGACCGGCGACGATCACGACGGGGGCACACAGCTCAGAGTCTCAGACAAGAGGGCTTCGGCCATTCGGTGGGCTTGGCAGAGAAACAGATGTATACATGCACAAGAGACTTATCTAGAGGCTAGAGTGTGCCAATACCTGCTTCATTGGTAAACCGAAACGTGTAACGCCGGCATGAAGTCATGGTGGAGGAGAGCCAAGCCCAGAGACCAGACAAACCAGTCGATGTACTTCAGACGAAAGGTGTTGTAACACAACAGTACGGGGGTTTGGATATGGGCCGATGAGAGTTTGTCACCCACCGATAGTTGTTGTAGTCGTCGTCAACTCTGTCGTCAGACCATCAGGATTGTACCCTTCTTGGCAGGTTGGAATATTGCAGTGGTGATATCGACTTACTGCGTAGGTTGTCTGCAATGCAATTGTGCAGCTTTCGTGAGTGTCGACTCTTTGATTGGGACGTGGACATGTATCAAACCCGGCGTATCGTTGCATCGCCATCCGTGCGCTGGGTCAAAAAAAGAAAGAGTCGAAGTTGTTGGAGATCCATACGTCTTAAATTGTGTTGGCTTGAGGCACTCGGACCGGGGGTCTGTAACAAGGTGGTGGTGCTGCGTTTATGCGTTGAGTCAAGAACCTTTCTTCGCGACCCGTATGGAGTACACAAGTTGCGTCTGAGTATAGTCGCTTGTGGACTTCGCTACCATGCTAGAAAAGTTTGTTTTTCCCTCTGTATTCTGTTAGTTTTCATCTCAACTTGTTCCGAAAGAAAGAAACGGTCTGAAGTCTTCGATGCAATGGGACTTGAAGGATGTTGATCCGGCCAACTGGCGCGCGCGGTTGTGATGCGATGAAGACTCGAGCGAGTTGAGATCGAGAGAGTTTACCTAAGCCGACGTCGGCTTTCCTAGAATGCTCACTCCAGGTAAGATCATGGTAGAGCTTTTCAAAGACACTGGCCGTCTGTATGCCACTGCTCAAAGGGTGATTGATTTAAGATTACCTCCACATCAGCCCCATGGAGCGGACGCTAGGAGCCCTATGCAGTCTACCTAAGGCATGATGGAAAGCGTGAAGAATCTCAAGACGTCAAAGAACGACAGACAAGGGTTTATCTCGCGCGCGCGAGAACGTCGATCAAACCGTCGCATGCCGCATTCCAACCCCAGACCAAGTCACACCCCCTTATCCCACCGTACCCAAAGAGCCCCAATCCCTACAAGGCGCAAGACGCAGCTGTGCCATGCCAAATATTCTAGACGAATCCCATTGTGTTAGGCGTGGGACTCTCTGCTTCGACGACGAATTAGTCTCGCCCTAGCTCCCCGGCCCGCACCACCCAACCGCCCCATCAGGCGATCCAGAAACTCTTCAACTGCCGAAAACAGACACCAGCATCACAGACCATGGGCTTTTTCAAGGTTCGATATCCTAGCTCCCGGCCTCGCGGCGACGAACGTTTGTCAGGTGGAAACATGACACGCCCGTGCTTGGGGAGAAAGGGGAACTTGGGTGAACATGAGAGAGGCCTCTTCCGCCCCCGGCGGGCGGGATGTGGAGGGAGACACACACACACCCACTTTGCCCAGAGACAGCATCGTACACTCGTGTCTGAGCCTGTCTCTCCAGTGTCACTGGCGTAGTTGATCACCGTCGCGGGCGTCGTGCGATTGACGGTTCGCCTGATGCGACAGATCCGTCCAGGCACGTCTCCGATTCGAGTACAGGCACACAAGACCAGACGCAACTGGGGATTCTACAGATCCAAACGCACGGCTCTTTCTAATATCTCCTTCTTCCCTCCCTTGACCTGTTTGATATAGATCCAACTCTTCTAATTCAACCCCAGCTCGGAATTTAGAGGGCGTTCCGAACCTGCGACTCATCATCCCCCTCCCCTTGCTACCGATCACCCACAGGGGGGCATGTCAGGTCTAGTATAAGGCTACGCTGGCGTCCGGCGGGAAGACGAGCTTGACCTTTGGATCTTGGAGCGGTGGGATTGCGCTACAGCTCTAACTCCATCACGGCAAAACACAACAACTGACAAGATGACGACGAACAACCGCTGGCCGCTCCAGGATGAGCAGGCTGGTCCTAAGCGCGCGCCCGCCGTGTCGGTGTCGGAGTTCGACGATGGGGTCGATGAGAAGAACGAGACGCTGGTCGTCGGTACGACAAATCTCTATGTGGACGGGCAGCTGAGGCTGATTCCTGTAAGTCTGACATATCCTCTTGATTTGAAGGCTTTCCTGACAACGCGTAGATGCCCACGGCTGATCCCAAGGGTGGGTTCTGTGAATTCCCGTTTGACACCGACGAGCAATGATGACTGATATGGAACGCTGAATAGATCCACTGAACCTCCCCGCATGGCGAAAATGGACAGCAATCGGTGCCCTTTGCTTCTGTAAGGCGTCCCATTAACTACACAAAGAACAACTCGAGACTGACTAGCCCTCACAGTCGGTGCCCTCGCCCTGTCAGCAGAGGTCGTCATCGGTGGTCTCCTCCCCGTCTTCATCCTCGAGTACTCGGGTGTCGACCCGCGCATCCTCAACAACATCGACTTCAAGGCCCAGAGTGGCGGCAGCGGTCTCAACATCAATCCCATGTCCGTCGTACCACCTGGCGTCAAACCAGCTTCCCTCGATGAAGTCGCTCTCCTGGCCACGATGCCCCTTCTGGCGAACGGTATTGCGAGCTACTTCCTGGTTCCCACGTCCATCTGGATCGGCCGTAGACCGGTACTCTTGTTCGCTGCGACTAGTGCTTGGGCTGGTGGCTTGTTTGCTGCTTTCAGTACGAGCCTGCAACAGCACTTGCTTGCCAGAGCACTCATGGGCCTGGGCGCGGGTGCGGTAGAGGCACTGATTCCCCTGATTGTTCAGGACATGGTCTTCATCCACCAGAGAAACAAGGCTATGTCGGCCGTAGTCTCCAGTCAGGGTATCATCATCATCGGTCTTGGTGTTGCAGCACCATGGGTATCCGCCAACTACACCTGGAGGTGGCTGTACTACATCACCTCTGGCATGGGTATTTTGGCGTGGGCCATACTCATTGCCTTCTTGCCCGAGACTCGCTGGACTCGTTCCCAGGAAGAGCTCAGTATGTCTCGCCCTACCCCAAAGGGTGTCACTCAAGCACAGCTAACCCATCGCAGGTGGTCAGAACACCGTTCCTCTTCTGCCTGGCCAGAACCGCCCGGAGCTCGATTATGTCAACTACACGCCACGCACCGTCTGGACCAACATCGGTGTCTTCCAAAACGGCTTCGAGTTCAAGCGCGCCGCCAAGTCCATGTTCGATGCCCTCAGATCCACTTACTTCCCTGCCATCATCTGGGGCGTGCTGGCCAACAGTTCCATGATTGTCATCAACCAGGCCGCTCAGCAGATCACGCCGTTTGCCCTCCTCGCCCAGGGCTGGCAGTTCCAGTGGACCGGTCTCACCGTACTCCCCTTCTTCGCCGCATCAGCTCTAGTCTACGTCTTCGGTGGTCCCGTGGCTGACAAGATTTCTAACGCTGTGACGAGGTGGCAGGGCGGTAGCAGAGAGCCAGAGCATCACCTTGCCAACTTGATCCTGCCGCTCGTTTCGGGAGTGGCGGGCTGCTTCGTCTTCGGAACCGCGGGTGAGCAGAACATGCACTGGGCTGTCCTACTGGTTGGCTCTTTCTTGATCGTCTTTGCTTTTTTGACGACCATGACCATTCTCAATGTCTTCATTGTCGAGAGCTACCCGCAATGGGCAGGGTATGTTCAATTTCAACCGCCCTGGTGAAATTGCACGGCTAACATACTAGCAGACCGGTTCTTGTCAATGTTTCTTCACTCCGCATTGTCGTCGCCTTCTTCATCGCCTCGAAGGCGACTGTCTGGATCGCCGAGAAAGGGCCCCTCCAAACATTCGCACTCTATGCGGAGGCAATCATCGTCTTGTCTCTTGGATTGCCGATTCTCTACTTCTGGGGCAAGAAGATGCGCCAGTGGACTGCCGGAAGTGTCAAGAACAAGCAGAGTCAAAAGGAGAAGGCTTTTGACGATGGGGCTTCGGTGTAGGTGTGATAATGATAATGAGACTCTGGAGAAGAAAACACAACGCGGACCAAATACCCCGGTTGGTCTCGGGCTAACCATAGTTAATGACCTAATAGAGATCGATAAATATCAATCCAGTCGCTACCGACATGGAGGCCTCCGATCCATCATGAAGGAAAACAAGACAAACGCACGCAACCTTCATCACCCTCGTGTAACGCCACATTCCAAACATTCTGCAGCCTTCCGTGGAAGAGCTTGCATGTCCACCGAGTAGATATCAAGTGCGCATCCTAAACCTCTCGAAATGAAGTAACAAGTAGACGTGAGAGAACAAACAGATTCGGCCACACTCCATCATCTCCAAGCAAGAGATGCATCAAAGGATGGCAGATCCTCCACTTCTGGCTCCATCACTTGGGGGTAAAGCGACTGCGATGCGATCTGCAGCGGAACCGAAAGATTGGTCTTAGAGCCGTTGAAGTTGACAGACATACGCAGGATGTAGCTTCGAGCGATGAAGCAGTTGAAGAAGGTGGGCAAGAACATCTTGTGTGCGGTAGGGAGACGAATAGGGACCTTGGTTCTCGATCGCCAAGTAAACACCTTGCGGTCTTCTGTCTGATCGTCCTTGTGCCATAGAATGACTCCCGTGTCTGTCGTAGGGAGCTTGGTCTGGGTAGAGTACCGTAGCTCGTGGCGTAGTCCTGCGGCCTCACGGGGATCTCCCAGGTCGGGCGACATCTTCATGGGGGTCCCTGTGAACCACGTCTGAGTATCTAGCTTAACCTGACCCAGAGTGACCTCCGGCGGGAATGAGAATGAGGAAGTGGATTCAAAGCTCAGGTCCAGTGTTACGGAGGCGTGGGAGTCGGGTAGCTGGTGGCCGCCGATGCTGATGTAGACCGCCTCAGGCTGCAGCGCGTTGATGGTGATGCGATCTTTCTGTGTGGAGAGAAGACTTCTACGGACAGACTTAGTCCTGGATAGCGCGTATCGTGCATCGTGATTGTTGATGTTCAGGGGTGGGTCTTCGGCAAAGGCTGGGAGAACCATGATCCGTTGGCTGGCTTCAGTAGTATCTTTTGGGCTGGAGGATCTCTTGCGAAGCAGTCGAGCAACTATCTTGTACTCCACTTGAGCCATTGTCGGTGACATGTCGTCCTTTCCCCAGCCACCCATCGATGGAGGGAGTCGCATGTGTTGATCGTGAGAATGATCGCCTGAAGCAGTCTCACAGGCATCCTTGTGTAGTTCTCGTGGTATGGTGAAATTGAATGGGATAATGTGGGTTTCTCTTGCCGCGAAGACCTGTCCTTGCGGGTAGGATGTCTTCGTGATGGGCATGTCTAGGTTGAGGAAGACGTCGGTGGTGATCTTGGGGACAGGTAGCATGTCGACCCGGGTATGAGAGGTGCCCATGAGAGCAATTTGGATGCAATGAAAAGGAGTACGGCTGTCTGGGCAGATGGATACGGTGCCTGTGATGTGAGAGCCGCTGGTATAGATCTTGAACGAATAGTGATCGTCAATCTCAATGTCGAGAGGCATCTTGGAGGCCGCAGACCACATCGTGGTCTTGAGTGAGGGGTGCAAAAGAGAACTATGTAAAGATGATATGCTTCCGTGGCACAGATAGTGTTGAGGTTGATATCAAGTGTTTGAAAGGCAAAGATCAGATGGATGAGGTAGGAAGAAACCCCAAATTCACCCAAGAAAAGGGGGGAAGATGCCTACTTATACACCAAATCGGCCAGCGTAGGAACGGACATTGTCTTCTTGATTCAGTCCGGGCCCCGAGAATTAGCGGCAGCAAAGTTTTCTCGTCCGGCGCATTTCTTTGACCCCGACCCGGCTCTTCCTAACGTACACGGTCACGATACCGAGTCGTGGCCTCCGGAGCCCCACATCTCGGCACCGCTCAACGTACACGGTCGGGCCCCGCTTCGGTCTTGCTAGCTCCCGCTTCTTCTTAACGTTAGCGGTTAGCCGAGATAACCCCCGAAAGAGGGTCCCCGGCTATTTTCTACTTTAGCGGAAAGGAAACGTAACGAAAATTCAAATTGCACAAATGATTGCAAATTTCGTTATCACAGCTAGCGTTGGCGCTTTGAGCTAGACTTTCCCTAGAACCCCAGGAAAGGCCTTGGATTGTTCATGACTTGATTGGCTGCAATCATGGCGTTCATCGGGATGACCTACAACTTGTGCGAGATCCGAAAAGCTGCTCGCCTAAAGCAGCCGTAAGAATCTCAAAAGTGGCAGGCTGTTCCGATGAAGTTCATGATACTTATACCTTGAATATCCAGGGACAGCTGAGGAAATCAGGAAGCGTCTTCCTGGCGGGAGATGCCTCTCGTAAGAGAGCAAATGCATGACATACTGAAGTAAACCCTTTTCAATCCTCATATTCAACTGGTGCTATTATGACACAAGCAAGAATTGCCATCATTCATATTTCACAACTTATAAGTACCGTCGTACCATCGGATGTCTAGCCCCTCGTTCTCAATGCTCTCTGTCAGAGTCTCCCCATTCTTCACAGCAGCTTTCCCTACCAAGCTTGCTAGCTCACTATGTGATGCCTCACCAAGCCTCAGAATACTCACCATCACATTCAGTCTGTTCCTTGACTCTGAGATGGACCTGATCGTGTGTAGAATACATCAGACAAGAAATCCTTGAACATGGTTGAGGCTAGTTTGATCATTATTATTGAAGAAAGGGACAATCAGCCATAGAAGCGTCAACTAATGCGTTAAAGCTTGAAGCCATTCAGGAACTGCTACCGGAGTCCTTATGTCATACCTCACATCGCTTCCTCTGCGATGAATTCCAATCCTTTGCCTATCGTTCTCTTTGCCATCATATCGCTGCAAGCTGAAAGACGTGCAGAGCAAAAAGAACCCAATTGGCGGCCACAAGCGCATCCAGCTTTTGCAATATTGTCGATTTGTCCTCAATTACTAGGGATTCTCGACCAGTTCAAATCAATAAAGTTATCTTGACTTTGAGATGCGCTTTTACTTACTGTTTTCTGATGGGGGCCGATGGATGGAAAAAGGATGAATATAGAAATTCCATGCTACGTACATGTAGGTTCCATTGAGACTCTGGGGCTTCTCAATGTAGGAGTTCCTCAGTGCTGCAACGAAGCCACGTTAAGATTGTGACTTCGCTTCATCGCGGAGATAGGAAATCCTGATACTTGCCCGGCTCGTATTCCAGCAGAGCATGTCGATGAGATCATGAATGTATTAATGTCCCTATTACTGATTCATGGTTGACAACCTTTCTGATACCGTGCCATCGCTTAGCATAGCCTTGGTGGTGTTTGGGTTTGCTTACGAGCGACCAACTGACTCGATCGGCTGACGTGCCAGACACGGCTGTGTCGCAATGCTTAGCCTGAATCAACGTCAGTCCTTGATATATGCTTCATCCTGCGCGCGGCAAGTCTCTAACAAGACCCGCCTCCCCCGCTTGACCCCAAGATCACGGAAGCAAACCATCGTAACCCAGTCTCCAGTGTGGACGCGGGCCGCTGCGGATGCGGGGTAGCATCCGGGGTTATGACAGTTCTCCGCGGATGCATACCCTTAGGTTTATCTCCCCGAATGACTCGCTAGACCAATGGCACGCTACGCGTTGGTAAGTTTGGTCTTGTAATGAAAGACGTGGTCTGTAAGGGGGTGGGCTAGAGTAGATAGGATAAGGCGGAGCCGGTGTTGAGCGGAAATTGCGAGAACCCGTGTAAACATTCGTCTAGATTATCGAACTAGACTTTGAAAAAATCAATTCATATCGTACGTCCAAAATCAGCAAACATGTCAACATCGAATGATTCCGCGATGGAGTCGAGCGTCTTGGTAAGTGTTGCAGGTGTCCTTGAGTTCAAGGATGTCACGATATCATAGGCTTCGGAGACTAATTGCCAACGACTCGATAGGGATGGCCGCTTTCGTGGAGGATTTGGATTCTCCTGAATGTCAGTTTCTACAACCTTTTGGGGAATGCCTTTGCTGCAGGCGCTCCTCCGCTGTTTTCGCGCATTATTGCAGAGCTTCATTGCACTTCGGAAGAGGCCTCCCAGCTCTCTACCTATGTGCTGTTGACTCTAGGTCTCTCGGTAAGCCTGAAATCAAAATCAAAACATTAAACGTTTTGATGTATGGTTCTTGAGAGACGCGAACTAACTTAACTTGAACTCGAGAACATTTTCGCCCTCCCTGCCGCATCTCTCATTGGTAAACGATACACAATTCTGATATCGCTTGTCATGTTCTTTGTCTTCTGCCTTTGGTCAGGGGAAGCAACAACATTCAATGACTTGAGAACATCAAGGATCCTCGGCGGGCTCGCTGGTGGGCTTGTTGAGGCGTTGGGGCCCAGCTTCGTTGAAGAGGCGTTTCCAAACCATCAGTTAGCAAGCGCGATGGTTGTCTACGTTGGCCTCCTAGCAGCCGGCTCATCTATCGGACCAATCATTTCCGGTCTTGTCGCGGATGGTACTGGAGATTGGAGATGGTACTTCCGCATTCTCTCGGCCCTGATCTTTATCACGTTTGTCGGATCACTGATCATGCTCCCGGAAACACGTGCGGACTCGCCAAAGACGGCTGAAGTTGAGCTCAACCCTGTTATTACCGAAGATAATCCCAAAGGTCTGCCCTTGAGCCCTACCTACGCCGAAGTTGAAAACGCCAACCAGCCAGGCTGTCCAGGACCCAGAGAACTCGGAAAACAATGGAGACTACGCTCTTTCTCGACGACATATGTCGACATGGACTGGAAGCTCGCCGCCTCGAGCCTCTTCCAGCCTCTTCAACTTTTGGGCGCGCCACAGGTTATTGTCACAACTTTGGTATTCGGTCTCACCATTGGCTGGACCGTTCTGGTATCTATCTTGCTCTCGGTGGTATACAGTCCCCCACCCCTACTCTGGGGTGCCCGAGATGTCGGTCTGCTCAGCGTTGGGCCATTGGTCGGTCTTCTGATTGGTCTCCCGATCGGAGGAGCATTGGCTGATTACCTGTTCAACCGAGACACACGTCGCAATGGTGGAAGACAAGACCCAGCTTCGAGATTGCCAACTGTGATTATCGGAGGTCTGATCAGCCCAGCTGGATGTCTGGTCATTGGATACGGCCTTGCATCACCGGAGAAGTGGGCGCAAGTCAGCGTTGGTTATGGCATGCTAGCCACAGGTCTGACTTGCTCAGCGAATGTGTTACTGACGTACGCTGTTGACACTATGCCACCTAGAGCAAGCCATATCGGAGTGCTGGTGAATTTGGTCAAGAACTCTGTCGGCTTCGGAGTTTCTTACGCGGCCACAAGCTGGATGGCACAGGTGGGACCGGTCGCTCAGTTTGGTATCATGGCGGGAATCCTCTGGGCGGTGTACTTATTGGTGATCCCCCTTTACTTCTTCAGTAACACAGTCATTCGTAAGACTGCATTTCTCGCTTAGACTTAAAGGGTAGTCTTTTGGACGGGACAGGAGTAGTGCAGTTGGCAAGGTAGAAACACGAGCGTACGAATCCTGTAAACTATTCTTCCCTGGCAGCAAACAAGAACCGTCGGGCGCTCGACTGCTAGAGCCATGTTACAACTACGAATCCATATTGAATTCAAAAGTTTTTTATTGAACCAGAATGGGCGATATCTTGATGTGATTCAACAATATCACTGATTGACACAACACACTTGCGACAAACGACCGTACGTGAATCGTGCTCTGGCGTGAAGAATCAACCGTCTGTAATTTTGCAGACTCTGTCCTAGACCCTGGATCCTAGGCACACTTGCTGTAGCAAAAGTCGTTCCATTTAGTTAGCCTAGTCTACACGTGAATGGTACAGCATACAATCGTTCAGTTCGACACGAGACGTTCCACATCCATGTCAGCTGAGCGGTAGAATCCCAGACTTTTCAGCATGGGCATGTCATCAAAACGGTACAGGTATACATCGGTCTTCAGACCCTCGTCCGCGAAATGCTGATAAGGATACCAGGATGGAATGCAGAAGGTATCACCCTTCGTCCAAATGAGATCTTTATCACCGATGCGAGTGCGCCCAGACCCCTCGACGACATGGTAGACAGATGACGCGGTCTCCTGAACCAGAGGAGACTTGGCACCGGAGGCCAAGCGGGCTGCACGGCCACCTAGAACCTTGCTGACTGGAGCATTGCACAAGTCAGTCCAAGTTCCAACAATGGTAACGAGGCAGAACGTGAATCAAGTACCTTCAGATCCATCTGCACGAAGATAGCTTTGTGTGGCATATTGTCCTTCCTCGGCGTCAAGTGCTGCTTTCATCCGACTCCACGGGAAGACAATGGGCGACTGGGATGTATCAATATTGTCTGCTGGGTATCGTGGAGACGAGAAATGCTCGACGAAATGAACAGGGAAGTGGGTAAAGTTGGGCAAATCTAAGCCATCAAGCCAGATCATCGGGCCGGACCCATCCTTTCCATGGTCATGCCAATTCCAAGTGGGGGTCAAGATTACATCTCCCCGGTTCATCTGGATGCGCTTTCCGTGAACGGCAGTGAAGCCGCCATTGCCCTCAATGATGAAGCGCATAGCAAAAGCCGTATGCCGATGCGCCGGTGCTGTCTCATTGGGCATGACCAGCTGCAGCCCAGCGTAAAGAGTGTCAGTCGTAAAGGGAGCATCTGGGATTTTGAGTCAGGAATGAATCTGAGATCTAGGAGTAATGAAGAGATCTAAGGCTCCATCAGTGCGGGCTGCGTACCTCTGGAAGGGTTGACGAGCATGAGCACCCTGCGCTCAGCTTGCTTTTCGGTAACAAGCTGACCCGCTTGCAAGAGGGTGGGCTGAATTTCCGAATACTTCCACAGATGGGGTGTGCACCGTGGGTTGGGCAGAGGGGGGTTTAGTCTGGTCATTTGTAGCCACAAAGGCTTTGTGTGGTTGGCCTCGGCGGCGCGCAGCATCGTTGCGATGTGGTCTTCAGCCGACTCGGCTTGGTGCGAAGTTTCTGTGACGGTCATTGAAGACATGGCTAGTTCTCGGATTGTCAGGATGATACGACGTTGAGTTGCTTGAGTCAAGTGGTAAGGTATTGATTGATTGCTTTTACTCTTCTTGGGTGATGCTTAGATACAGTAGCGACATTTCAGCGTTGACGAGATGTGTTTATGACTTGATCAAAAACACATGATTTACGGGTGTTTGCCGAACTCTCATCCCGTATGAAGACCAACCGCGTTTCGTCAATACTGTCAACGTGACGGTGAGGTTACAGAGCGAACACGGATGTGCTCGGGGAGTTAAGCTCTTGGCCGAAACAGCATGGTTGGAGGCTCAGCAAAGACACCAACCACTGCGCTAACCGTACGCGATTTGTCTAGCACAGCCTCTCAGCGTTAGGCGTACAGCATTTAGAATTCGGTGCTCTTCCCTATCTCCCCGCCCTCCCTTTTCAACTACACCGGGGACTTGATCATCTTTCTCTCTAAATCCCCGCCTCTACCAGTGTCTGCCCTATCATGCCACACAACTTGTAAGCTGTATGAAGACTTTCCCCGGGAAATGGAGAACAGCACTCCAGGACCAACAGGCGCGTCGACTCGGAAGCGGAAGCGTATCCCGATTGCTTGCAGCTCCTGTCGAGCTCGGAAGTCAAGGGTGAGTGCGACATTCTCTGACTACCACGCCGGTGGGAGCCAGTTTTGGCAGTCTTCACCTGGACGGGATCGTTCCGCCCACCAGGTGCTACTGGTTGTCCTAGAAGACTGATCAAAACACTCTTGAAAAGTGCGACGGTGTTAGGCCTCATTGCTCCGCTTGCGTCGAACAAGGTATCGAATGTATCTACGCAGCCAACTCTGGTGGGAGCAATGCGCTGGTACCAAAACAGTATGTTTGGTGGAACTTCCTCGAGAACCTTTCCAAAACTTATCTTACTCTGTGAAAAGATATCTCGAACAAGTCGAACACCGCTTAGCTGATGTCGAAGAGGACATCAGTCGGCTGAAGAGACTTATACCCGCCTCGTTTCTGCAGGGAAAGCAACACGTTCTATTTCCACGTAGCATTTCTGGTCGTACCGACGACTTTTCGGAAGTCAACTATCCCGAGGAGTCACTGAATGTTGAGGATGGAAGTGTCACGCAGGGGATCACCCCCGACGCAACAGACGGTGTTGGTACTATTGAATTTACCACAGACGAGTCTTGGGCATATTTTGGTATGACACAATAAACTAGACTTCACGGCCCTCGGCCTCGATTCCCCCATTACACCTGCTGATTCTATCATCAATCACTCAGGGCCGTCATCCAATATTGCCTTCACGAGAATTATTCGCCGCACGCTTGACCATTTATTGAACAAGGCCCAGAAAGACGAGCGCGGAGATACATCCTCGACACCTGCAAAGCATGCACAACAATACATCCTGGCTGTCTCCAGATCTCAGTCACCAGTCACTGATTCCTTCGACTCAAGGAAGCTCGAAAAGCCATCCGAGGCATCCCGTTTGCCACCCGAAGAGGAGGTTGTCAATCTTGTGCGCCAATTCTTCCGTGACACAGGTCTCCTATTTCCTTACATACACGAAGAAAGTTTCTGGAAAACTTACGCTCAGTACCGAGCAACCGGAATGCAGAATGCGAAAACCGCTTGGCTTGCACTATTGCACATGGTTTTGGCCATGGCTACGAGCACCATGAACGCTACGGGTGTCGGTTTGGGCGATCGACAGGCGATATCAGAGGTTCATTACCGGCGCGCCAAAGCTCTCTCTATGACTGAGATGATGACAGGGGCCAATGTAGAAGCAGGTACTGCTGCAGTCTCTTCCTTTCCGTCTTCAGTGGCTGCTGAATCATCCCAGTACGTGGTAGTTCCTTTAGCTGACCTCAGATCTCTCAAGTCCAGGCTATGCTCCTGATGTCACAGTACCTTCAAGGCAGCCAACGGTCTATACAGACATGGGCAATACACGGGCTCGCTGTAAAAGCTGCACTCGAGTTAGGGTTCCATTCCGAGTTGGCACTTCAAAGATTCGAACCACTCGAAAGAGAAATAAGAATACGCACTTGGTATGGATGTGTCGTACTCGATAGGCAAGTAGCATATCCAGTGGATCTAGCCGCCCGCTGAAGGAACTATGTCTAACAGGATCACTATCGGGATATAGAACACTGAGCATGACCTTCGGCCGGCCGCCGATTATTCCGCAAAATTATATACGAACACCTTTGCCAAGACATTTCATTTCCCATCAAAGAACTTCCGATATTTTGAGATGGCCCAATGAGGAAGAGAGCACTGTGTTTTGGAACGCATCGATGTTTGTCTACCACATAGCCTCCCCTTGACTAATGTTGACTGATAATTGGCTACCTAGCACGCTTTACGGAGTGACCGCCGCCGTCATTGACGATCTATACGAGAGCAATATTGGATCAATATCGGCCATTCCGTTGACAAACACTGTGGCTAGTGTAATACAGATTGGACAAAAACTGGCTGACTGGCAGGCATCTTTACCTCTATCGATGCAACTTATAGAGCCGAGCGAAGTCGCCAGCCCTGAGGGGAAGTTGATGTTCTTGAAGTTCCGAGTGATACTGACACTCCGGTATCATAACTTGCAACTACTGTCACATCGCCCGATACTAGACCGCTGTCTACAATCATTCGATGGAAGCCCTCAGTCTCCTCAGGAGGCAGCCACACTGCAGCAGGCGTGGCATCTCAGTAGAACAGTATGCCTACGGTCGGCGGAAGCTATCATCCGCTTGGTTGAAGCCTGCAAACTTGCGAATGATGTTCAGCCTACCGTTTCATTCCTTGGAGCATGGTGGTTTAGCCTGTACTTCAGTGAGTTTAGCCTGCTACCCGAAGGAATGCCAGCTAATCTCACTCAAGCCTTCAATGCCTCTTTAACTATCGTTGCGACAAAGCTGGTCGAAGATAGCTATGGGTCTATGCCCTTTGATCAGGGATACACAAACACCGCTATACGGCTTGACAATATTCTGAAGAGTGCAGTAAGTTGCATTGCGCGATTAGACATCCAGAACCCCATGGTAGAGAAGTGCGCAAAGTTCACGGCGACCTTGATCTTTATGGTCCAAAGCTTGCAAATGAGTACGTGATCGAATGTGTTTATAATATGTTTCTGCAGAGACTAACTTCAGCAAAGCTCCGGGCCGGGACGATGTCGCCCGTGAAGTGGGAGGGATGGGGCCAAGCCACGCAGTTCCCTCGAATGGAGGGGAGAATGCGCAAAGCTTGCACATGTCGGCGAATGGAGCAATGGATGACGCCTTTTCCAACCTGATGAACTATCTTCCCCCCAACTTCAACGATTTCCCCAATACTGGTGCAAATTTCTCCATGTCTGAGTTGATGGATGATTTTACTACAGGGGACTTGTTTTGGTAGGCGCTAGACACTCAATTTTGGTCACTATATGTAGGAACAAGAAAACTGTTGTTGTATAATCGAAACTGCCCAACTTATGATTTCTCAGGGCTGAATCAGACTACTTGCTCGTGACAGAAAGTCATATCGGGGGAGGGTTTACGAGGCATACTTCGAGAATACATCCTGCATCTAAATTTCCATCGGTACAGGTATGAACTACGATTTCCTTGAACCATTTCAACGAACAGCTTGTCATCCACTATCTTAACTGTTACGACCCTCTGTTAGGTATCCCATGATGGTCTGCAAGAAAAAACGCCATGTAACATATCCTCTCAATTGGTTCTAACATTAAACCCTCAAGCTTTCTCAATCTAGCTAATTGACCAGACCTTTTCAAAACCTATCGTATTACACAAACTTGCAGTCATAGCAATACTCGGCTTCTTACGCCTCACTCTCCCGCTTCCATTGCTCCAACATCCTATCCTCAGCGTCGTACCCATAAGCCCATGATTGAGTGAGGGGGTCGGACCACTGATTTGGACTGCTCGCAAACTTGCGGCCCTCAACTTCGGGACGCATCGCCTCATCTCGAGCCTTCTGTTCGGGGCCATCTTTGAAGTGCCATAGCAGGGCATTCACCATGCTGGCCTCCTGCATCATGGAGGTGCGTGTTTTCCGTTCTCCCTGGAACACTTGAAGCGCAAGACCGAGCTGTTCACGATTCTGAATGTTGTTGAGAGCCACAGCCAGAGCGGCACCATCTTCAACCGCCATGGCTGCCCCCTGCGACATGTAGGGGAGCATTGCATGGGCTGCGTCGCCGAGGATGACAAGACGCTCGGAATCCGCAACCCAGTTATCCAACGGGACGCCAGCCATCAAAGGCCACTTGATTGTGGTGTCAATCAGTTCGATGATCTTCGTGAGCCTACGATATGTCAACAAGTTGCGCAAATACGTTTTGAAAACAAACGGGTTCATACTGTGAGTCCCAACCCCTGAACTCTGCTCTCATCTCTCCCAGAATTTCGGCCTGGGTCTTTTGTTCCCACGTCGAAGGATTCCTCGAGTCCCTATGAGATAGCACCATGTTGAAGGATTCGCCGGCAGCAATAGTGTAAGTCATGACGTGGCGATCTTCGCCAATCCTATGGAGCATGTTAGACCGCCATCTCTGACATACTTGATCGTATATGAGCTCACCAGACGTGCAATCCAGGCTTCTCAAGGATCCAAGCAATTTCTGGAATCCTTCTCATCTTACTTACATCTACAGTGGCTCGGTAGACTGCAAAGCCAGTGTAGTTCGTTGCCCCAACTTGGTTGGAGGGAAGCAGATTTCTAGCTACCGACTTGACGCCTACATCGCAAGGAGATATGAGCCGAGATCAAGACTGCATCTTATAACATGGAGGAGGTGCTCACCATCGGCAGCAACAATGAGATCAGCTGAAAAAGTCTCGCCGCTAGCCAGATTCGCACCTGGTAGGTGAGGGTTGTAGCCAGCAACCCTGCTATCCAAGCGAACCGTAACCCCAAGGTCCTTGGCCCGCTGATAGAGAGCATAGTGGAGGTGAGCACGATGTGCGACGTAGTAAGGTGCCCCACAGAGCTCGATGAATGATTCAGAGAGATCAGTAAAGCCAATACGATGGCCATCCTCCCAGCGACGGAACGAGATGCCGTCAGGCCGTACTGCCTGCTCTGCCATGATATCCATCACCCCCCATCTTTGAAGGAGCTTGCTGGAGTTTGGCGGGATCTGGATGCCAGCGCCAACCTACAATTAGTGGTTAGATGGTCCAAGAGGCTTCGATTGACATCTAATGGATGGGTTGCAGCAAAGCTTACCTCTGATAGTTGAGCGGCCTGCTCCAAGACAGTAACATGATGGCCACTCCTCGCCAGAGCAACTGCGGTTGCAAGCCCGCCAAGACCAGCTCCGACAATGAGGATATCAAGAGCAATCAAAGTTGATGGGGTACTCTCTGATGTCTTCCCATCCTTTGCGAAGTTCAGGCCTCGAAGAAAGTTGAGGCTATTGGAGGGATAAGACGTGGAAAGTGGCTTGCGATGGCCAGCTCGCCCGTTGTGCTGTTGACTGTTCGACTCATCGCCGACGTGACCGTTTGTCCGTTCGTTCTCGTTCTGTGACTTGTGGGATCGAACAAATAGGTCCTGCGAGACAGGCTGAATTACTTCTGTAGCAGCGGGCATTTTGTAATAAGTTGAAATGGAGGGACTATGTAGTGGGAGGCTAGATAGGAGATCGTCTACAACTTGAAGTGCTACCGTGTTACCTCATTGGGAGTTCATGATCAAATCCTTGGTTCATATGAAAGAGGTCCTTCATTGTTTCGCGGCTCCACGACCAGTTATCGGATGCATCCCGTGCCCATTGCCGTGGATTGGGCGTCGTGAACACCCTGGTAAACTAAGCCTTAACTCCCCGGATCCCCGCATTCAGCGACTCTCCCCCACAACCTCCGCGCCGCAGCGATGCCCTGTCGAGAGGCCGTCGGAATCGTCCCGCAAGTCGCATGTATTATCCTAAGGTCACTTTAGACAGCCTGCGATGTGTAATGCTTAGCGGGGAGATGTCACTATCCCCGATCTCATGCCATTATCAAGCGGCTTGTGTGACGGCAGTCATCACTGCCAACAGTCGTAGGGCCTGCCGGGTGACGTGATATCGTGGTGACAAAAGCGAGGTGTTATTCAGTTCATACATTGACAAAGTTTCCTGAAGTACTTTGACCCTACCTTTGCTCACGTTGTCTACTCGTCAAATCACCATAATGTCTGTATCGTGGCAGAGACTCATTCGATTTGTTGCAAGTGATGGGCGGATCCTCCGAGGAGAGCCCATTCTCCCTCATGAGGGATTCGACCTGGGAAACACTACCGAGAATACAAGTTTGAAGGCAAAAATCATTGAAGGTTTTGACATCTATGACACCTCAGGGAAGACCAAAGTCACCGATGAGATTGTTGTAGTGAAGAAGCTTCTCGGCCCCTTAGCGCAAGAGGATGTGCCTATTCTCCGATGTGTAGGGCTGAACTATGCAACGCACAGTAAGTCAAACATATTGCATGATAACTTGGATACTAACCACGCTCTCAGTTAGAGAGGCCGGCCGCAAGCCACCGCCGTTCCCTTTCATCTTTTTCAAACCCAACACAACTATTCTGGACCATGACGCAGATGTGATCATTCCCAAGATCTGCCAGGATGACCAGGCCGACTACGAAGGCGAGTTATGTCTTGTTATCGGAAAAGACGCCAAGGACGTATCTGTGTCAGATGCGCTGAGCTATGTTGCTGCGTACACTTGTGGCAACGACATCTCATCAAGGAAACTCCAACGCGATGCTGCATTTGCAGGGAACGTGCCGCAGTGGGGGTTCTCCAAGGGATTTGACACGTTTGCACCTTTGGGACCCTGTCTCGTTCGACCTGACCTCGTTGGAGATCCCAAATCGCTTCACCTTGAGACAAAGGTTGACGGCGAAGTGAGGCAAACTGAGGGCGTCGATGATCTTCTGTTCGACTGTGCCTACATCATTTCCTATCTATCCTCTGGGACTACACTGCAGAAGGGCTCGGTCATTATGACGGGTACACCGGGAGGTAAGAACCCTGCATGCATCCGTTGATCGTTCCGTGCGACTGACTTGAGGGTCTGAAAAGGCGTTGGCGCGGGCTTCAAACCCCCGAAATGGCTTACGCCTGGGAACAAGATGGCGGTTACCATCACCAATATCGGGACACTAAAGAACGGCGTCAAATTCGCATAGATCTCGCAAGGCGTAGCTTGGAAATGGGCTAATTGAGAGCGGGGAGGCAGGATGAGTTGCTCATTCAACTCGATGTTGCTGCTATTCATCCGAACGAGGGGCTTTCTCTGTATTTAGAGTAGCTCTGGATATGGATTCAAGACAACAGTGCCACTGTTCCTACAAACTCACAGAATGAATTGGAATAAGCAATTTAAGCTCTCATTAACAAAGAGCCAGCTCCAAGTGGCCTGAATCCCGCGCTAGTCGGGCTATTTCTTAGCGAGTGGCGGGTAAGACCTAGCTTGTCAGCTCGCCCAGGCAGCTACTTTGAAGATGTTTCGCAGCATGAAGGATCAAACCGTGCTTGGGTGATCTACGCCAACTTGGGGTAGTGCTTATGACACAAATTCACACTTAGGCACCCCTTCGTGGCGGTGACAATACGAGCATTTTCATGGGCTTCCGGATCTAGAAAAAAGGGAGAGACCCCCCGGAACATGGAACTTCAATGAGGGGCTGAGAAGCTCGATCTTGGTACGCCGATAAGCTTGCAGTACAACACCCGAGAGGCCCACCATTCGCATGCGTGACAGCGGCACAGCGGGAGGCAAAGCTTCGTGATGGATTCAAGAGGGCAGGATGACGAGACTAGACAAGTACGGCGAAAACCAGTCCCCTCGTACGTTCCGCCTCTTGGGTACGACGAGGCCCTGCTGCTCTCATCTGCCCATACCCACGTCTACGACTGGGATCAGGAGCCCGAGTCCACGGCACGCACTTCCGACGAACCGCGAAGCACAGAGATTGGGAGAGATCTACCCTCCAAGTCAACCTTTGCGAGCGGTGAGACGGAATACGAGCTGGTGAAGACATCGAGCGCCGAGAAGACGAGGAACCACACAAGGCGGCCTTCGCGACGCCGATGGCAGATTTTGAAGGGCTGGTGGCCAGAGATCATATGGTGCTTGATCAGCGTTGTATGCATCATTGTTCTCGTCTCGGTGCTGAGGTCGTACGACAATCAGCCATTGCCCAATTGGCCCCTTGGTTTGACGCTCAACACCGTCGTCGCCTTCATCTCTACATTCTGTCGCACGTCATTCGTTCTCCCGGTTGTCGAAAGTCTATCTCAATACAAGTGGAATTGGTACAAGTCGCCAAGGCCATTGGGCGATTTTGCGGTCTTTGATGAAGCCAGCCGCGGGCCGTGGGGCAGCTTGAAGCTCCTGCTCAGGACGAAGGGCCGGTATGTGACTCATTTCAAGGCAAGCAAGTACAATCCAAAAGCAGATATTGATAATTCGAGACGATACAGGCTCGTTGGAATTCTTTCAGCTGTCATCCTGGTGTCTGGGATTGCGACCTCAACGCTGACACAATCTGTTGTCACTTACCCTACTCGTCATGTTGCTATCCCTGGAAACGAGACGGCACTTACACGAAGGAACAATGAGTACTTCTGGGCGACTGCCAACGGACCTTCTCGAAGTTCGTCACCTAGACCAATTGATACAAGAATTTACAAAGTTGACCTTTTGGCAGGAGATATCATGTTCCCAATCAATCAGATTATTCCTCGAAGTCTATACACCCCACCTAACGAGGTGATGCCATATTATCAAGCTAGCTGCCGATCGAACAACTGCACCTGGGACGACTTCACCTCACTTGCCGTATGCGTTGACATGAAGAGTATGATCATGGCCACACCGTTCTGTCCTTTGTTCATGCAACTGATTTCTTTCAGATGTCACAGACCTTCTCGAGACTGATGGCGACCCTATCGAAATGGGCACGAACTCCACGCTTCCCAACGGGTTGAGGTTGCAAAGAAGCTATGGGTATGGCAACTTGAACATCTCCAGCGGGCCGAGTCTAGCATTCAACGGCACCGACGCCATGGAAGCCAAGATCTGGAACTTCTTCGTGATTAGCGGTCCCCGGCTACGAGCCACTGAGATCATGCTGCACTGGTGTGTGAACACATACAGGGTCACCGTTCAGGACAACCTCCCCGTCACGCAGAAGGTCGCTTCCTATACGAATCCGCAGACAGGAGAGGTGCTTGTGGAGACTTACAACATGACCAGTAACGTGACATACTTGACATCTCCACACAACCCGGGCAAGAAATATGTGGCCGACGGGATGGGTCCTGCCGAGATTGCGGATATTCTCGATTCGACTCTGTCGGGAACCTACATTGACGGTGGCACATACATGTTCCAGAACGGGACTCAAATCTATGGGACAGCTTTATCGCGAGCTGCAATCGGTATCAATGAGACGACAGAGTCTCAGAGGCTGGATGACGCCCTGTTTACGACGCTTCGCAACCTTACTGAAAATATTGCCAGTGGTCTCACGAATGCGTAAGTACTCGTGGAATCTCACGTTTCTTTTAGTGTACATGAATACGAACTGACGCCGTGAAGTCTCTTGGTCAGCAACGTCAGCGGGACTGCGTGGCAGGAGGAGAGATTCGTCTCAATCCGGTGGCCATGGTTGACGCTACTGGCGGCTCAGGTCGGGCTCTCGATCCTGACCTTGGCCATCATCATGGTGGAGACTGCCAGTCTAGACATTGAGATTGTCAAGGACTCGCCCCTCCCGGCACTTCTGGCAGTGCACCCAGATGAGAAGAGTGTGCTACTAAGGGATCATGTCGAGGAAACGCCCAACAAGGATAGCAGGCTACCGCACCTGAGGGCATCAGGTATTACCGGAGGGCTACGGAGAGACGGAGAGGACTGGGTTCTTCAGGGCATCAAAAGACGGTGAACATGGCTTGATAGTACGAGTTTGTGAAGATCCATTCTTCTTGGGCACTCTGACTCTCGTCTTGGCAATCTACAGCTCTCGATATCCGTAACTCATATGCCGCAGCTCGGAGTCCTTATTCGCCACACCCGTATTCTCCTGAAATAACACTCTGCGGCTGTTTCCAAGACGCTTACGCCTTGAAAAGTCTCCGAGAGCCTTTGGGATTCATAATGACACCTGCATCATCGCAGTTGTCTCCGCCTCGGACAACAACATTCCAATTATCCTTGTGGAAAGCCTGTCCGCTGACAGTCATACCTTGCCCTTGGTTGGCATCCAGCTTATCCTTGCACTTTGATAAGACATGCTGAGCGCCGTCGGCAATATCGCCGAACGAGTCGATCTGCTTTGTGCTCTTGGCCTGCGTCGAAACATCACATCAGCCACTCCATCATGCCAGGCCAGCACGTTCGTGAGCATTGAAAAGGGGTAAAGGCAAGACACTCACATCATTGCACCACCAGATGCCAGTACTATTCCGACAACTAACTCGTCCGCAATTCGCAGGCCGAACCCCGTTCTCGGGCTTCCCCTGAACCGTCCTCAATTCATCGATACCGATATGTGCAGCCGTTCTATTGCCTTCCCTGAAGTTGTGGCACAGCGTCTGGTCTTTATCGTCGAAGGTGGCCCGCTCCCCAATAGCCGGCATGGCAATCTTGCCAAATTGGTTGTCGATGTCAAAGCTCGGGTGCATGTCGCGCATCTGGGTCGCTACTTCTTCGACCGTGCCTCGAAGGGCGAGCGTCTTGCCGCTGCCGTCGGGGGAAGGGATTTCCCATCGTGGGATGAAGATGCCGTAGCCCGGGATGGGCGCACCGGGGCTCGGGGCGTCTTGGCCAAAGCCCCATGCCTATCGAGAGTGTTTTAGTTATTGTGTTCCAGACGTGTGCGCAATGGGACGTACCACAGTGACCAAGATGGCCCACGGGAACGAAACGGACAGTGAGATTAACATCATGTATGCGATGGAGTTGTTTAGAAGACAGTCGTGCCTCTCATCGACTACCTGATGCGGGACTCATCTTTTGAAGTTGGGAGTATCAACGTCGTTGTTTCGAAGAGGGGTAGCGTCAAGATCAGGGGCTGGCCGTTGCTCATGTCGTCTTGGATGTTTGGGAGACATCATCAGACGAAGTTTAACTCGACAATGTTTAATGCTCCGCCGAACCACCGCACTCTGATCTGACAGAATCCCGTAGATCTCTTCAATGGACGACTTGGCCTTTACCAAAGTGCGCTATTGCCTCGCTCTCTGATATCCAAGCCGGGAGTACGTTGCCTCTTAGGTTCGGCACTTATTTAAACTGCCCAAGGCAGTGCGCTCTCAGAGCTTGGAACCCAAATCACAATCGGCCAACATGAGTGCTTCCTCATATCGCAATCTACTAGGAAGATAAGACGGAAGAGTGAGCAATCTCCATGTACGGCTTCATGCATGGAGAAGCAGCAATCCGTAAATTTGTGAAGCCTTTATGATATGATGAAAGCAATTACTACCGAGTCCGGCCTTCGGAATACAGCCCAACGAAACAAGAAACACAATTAATGTGTTCTTTCCGTCGTCTATAAAGCGCCGGCAGCGAAGCCGAGCCTTGCCGTCCGATTAAACTCAAGGTGGCCGTTTCATCTCCCCAGACTACCTACAGCGATGCCCATGTTCCAAAGTTCTCAAAGCCTCAACCACCATTAAAGTGAAAGTCGGCAAAGGAGTGTCGTCCAATACCAACGCGACACATAGACATGAGCTTACTGTACTTTTTGGTAATGATGTGCGTGCGGTGCAATCGCTGGTATCGACGAGCTGGGCTGGCTGTCGCATGGCTACCTATCGCACGTAAAAGTGTCGTGGCATCACAACGCGATCGAATCACGGCGGCATAAGGTAGCTATCATAAGGGCGGGACAATCTGTCCTACATCAATTGATCCCGAGCAGAGGGAATAGGCGAAGCAGCCAGTAACATAGATACAAGTAATCTCATCTCATCAGGTCGACAAAGAAAATGGCTAGCTATATATGACAGTGACACGGAAAAAAGGCTATTCTAGTACAATAGAATCGTAGCATCTAGGACGATAGCTGTCGCCGCTCGCAAGTTGAAGCAGAAGTACCACGGTCCGAATGAAAAGGAACCGGGTAAGAAGGGGGTATCGGAATGTCGCGGAACTCATTTGTAGTGTAGGCGCGCGCGCTCATCATGCATATGCTCGTCGTGAGAAAAATCAAAGTCATCATCAGTAATGGAAAAAGGGGAGAAGACCATCCGCGCGCCTCTCATAGGTCGCTCACAAACCCCTCAACCGTCTCGTCGACGGTCGCCAATCCGCCCGTGGTAGTGCCGTAACCCCTCTCCTTCTTCTTCCCCTTCTTTTGTAGTAGTGGCGTCTGGTTCGTCGTAGATGTTGTTGTCCTCTGCCGGTCTTCGCTGTACCACTGGAACACGGCACACAGGAAGCCAATGAAGAAGAGGAACCTAGCAGAACCCAATTCGTTAGTCAATCCTGTCGGTTCCGGTTGAGCCAGGCCAAGGCCAAAACTACATGCATCCCTACATGTAGGTATCCCTTTCCTCCCAACGGACTGATCCGGACCAGAGATATTGTCGAAAAGAGACACGTGATGGGATAAGAAAATGACAGAAAATGACAGAAGAAAAAAAAAGGAAAAACAAAAAAAGGGCAACGAATTACTCACCACATCTTGACAGCCAACCCAACGACGACCCGCACCCCCTTCTTCTCCAACCTGTCGCCGTTCTCCCCCTGCCCCTCCTCAACACCACTCACACCAGCGCACACTACGACGGCGCAAAACGTGGCCAGCACCAGACCAGCCGCCTGGAACCCCAAATCCCCGAGCCTGTTCAGACAGCCGACCCCGCGTAGCAGGGCCGCCGAGAGGGAGACGCTGAGGAGGATCATCAGGGCCGGCGACGCGAATTGGGACAACCTGCGGGTGCCGTCATCGTTAGCTATGCCTGATTTGTTTGTATGACACGAGATCAAGGCTCCCATCGAGATCCAACCCTTCCTGGGCAACACTCGATGCTCTCTGACAGATGCTCGATGTCTCGCGAGGAGAAACAGGAGATGGTGAAAAAAAAAAAGAAAAACAAGGGAAGACTCACCAGTTCCAAGTCGCAAAATCGCCGCCGGCATTGTAGACCATGTAGATAATCCAGCCCTCAACACCGCCAACGACACACAACTCCAACCCCATCAGAATCCACCACGCAACGGCCTCCAATCCGCCTCGCGCAGCCATTGCACCGTTCTCCCCCTCACTCGACCGCGAGCTCGAACTCCCCGCGCTCCCCCGACGTGTCCGTCCCGAGGAACGCTGGTGTTGGTGGTGGTGGTGCCCTAGGTTCCCCAACATTCTCTTCCCCTCCCCTGCTGCTGCTGCTGCTGCTGCTGCTGCTTCTCTTGCACCTAGACCCGCCTGCGCTTCAACGTCATACTCGACGACTGTAACCAGCGGGTGGTGAAGATGTTTCCACGCCGCCTTTTCGTCTCGCTGCTGTTGATGAAGTTGATGCTGCTTCGGCACGCGCTGCTGCTGTAAATGTTGCCGTAGCTGCTGTTGCGGACTCCCGGCGCGGGTGACGATGGCCATTAAGGCGAGGCGAGATGCGGCTTCCATCGGAATCGGTACCGCGACCGTGGATGTGTACTATGTGGGCGTAGACGTGGACTGACGAGCTCAATCTGGTTCGATTGTGCCGAGGTTAACAACGTGGGGATACGCAGTGTAGACATGCGAATTGCCCGGCGTTTCTTTCTACCCTGTAGATTTTGGAGTTTTGGAGTAGTGATCGGTAGATGGAGTATAGGTGCTCGATACTGCTCAGTAACGAGTTTGCGTAAAGTCGACTGCGAGTGAGTGATTGCTAGAAAAAAGTAGATGAAGCACGAGCAGAATCAGACGAAAAAATTGTGTGTAAGAATCTCATTTCAAGAAAGTTGGGTGATGCAGAAGAGAGAAACTTGGACTGGGTGTGGACAAACCAAGGAACAACACGTTGACAAATTCCACCCTCAAGAAACTTTAGGCATCACGGAATTGTGTGAGTGAACCCCTTAATTAGATACTTTGGTGTCATTGGGCTGTGTTGTGTATCCCTTTTTTTGTTTTTTGTGTTTTTTTCAGCTGGCTCCTGTTTCTCACACAAGTCTACCGGTACCTTACTTACTACCTAGCAGTGCCAGGTAGCTAAGGTAGGTAGGTATCTCTCCCTTCCAAAGGTCCAACGGTTTTAGGTCCAAAGGTTTGTGTGCCTCCCATTCTTCCGACATGCGACGGACCACCTGACCCCGTCACCATTCCCGTCCGCGTTGCACCTGAGCCATCCATCTCACATCATCATCCATCCACCCCCGTGCCGTGCCCCCTCAGCCCTTTTTCCTTCATCCCTATTCATTGCCTAGTTCCCTCTTACACTACTATTCTTACCCAGGTATTTGTGTCTGCCCTGTCCTCCACCCATGGCCTGGACCTCCCACCAGTCAGGTACTAGGCAAGTTGCCCTTCTCGGACCCCCCGCAGCAAAGGCCCGTTACCCCGGACCCGCAAGACCCCGTGTCTCGATGCCCAGCTCGCCTGCGCACCATTCATAGTCGTTCGCCCCCTTTGAACTCTTTTCGTTCCCGACAGTTCCAGCCGACATCACGCATATCTACCTATCCAGTGATCAGTAGGTACGGATACCATCCTATGGCAGAGTGGTGGACAAACACACACACACACACACATACACACATAACACACACTTCATCACGCATATTTGTGGTCACACCCGCACGCAAGCAGCAAGGTACCTTGCCCACAGGAAGCACATCCGCCTTTCCACCAAACCACATGCCAAAGCCAAAAGAGAGCGTGAGTGACTTGCTGCAGCCTGCGGCCTGCCATGTCTGGTAGACTTGCAAACAAACACACAACACGTGCGTGTTTTTCTGTCTCATTACCCCAAATCATACATCAAGTACCCTTCTTCCCTTGCCGAATCATGAATACTCTACAGCCGACAAACGCCGCGTCCATGCCCAACCCCCGTGCAGTGTGCCGTACCGTACCGTACCGTACCGTACCGTACCGTACCATTACGGTATAGTTGATACCTTGCTGTTCCCATCAGGAATCAATAGTAACCAAGGGTCATTCGTAATTCTGAGCCAACCCCAGGGTCTTTGTCGCCCATTTACTCCAAACTCATTCTGGCCTCATCGCCGATTCCCCATTGTCCACCCTCCTTGCCCTGTAAAGCGAGGTTCAACTTGAGTCCCAGCGCCGCAGCTTCCTCTTCGCTCTTGGCCTCGCTCGCCCTACGACTGCGGTCGTGCTCCTTGTCGGCCTTGCTGGCAACGCTCTTATCCGTCACTTTCCGTCGTAATGACGGCGCCTTGAAAAATGATCGTCCGCCCGAGCTCGTCGAGAGAGTGGAAGCTGTGTCGTCTTTTTCTCTTTCCAGGTCCTTATCTGATAGGGTCAGGTCTTGCGCGGATTGTGTAGGGGAAACCATCTTTTCTTCGAGCGTGCTGTACCTCTGCGTCGTCAAGGCGGGACCCGGGGGCCCTGTCGTGGGCGAGCCCGGCCGGGCAGAGCTCGGTGCTTGTGAGGCGTCCAGTTCGTGTGCCATTTCGTCCTCCGAAACCTCCACCAGCTCGGCGTCGCGGTACCACTTTCTCCGTCGTGTCCAACGTCCCCATCCGTCGGACCCGCGGCGTCCGTTTTGCCACTGGTCGGCATGTGTTAGTCAGATCACACACAGGCTGGCACTCAGCTACATAAAAAAATCAAAGCTTGCTTACCTTGTTGTCGTAGTAGATCCATCCATTCTTCCCAGGTTCCCCGTCATAGTCGATAGGTTCAGTTCCGTCATCCGGAACCCCGTCGACCCTCCATTTGCTCCCTTCAACCCACCGCCAGCGCATGTTGCTACCATCCTCAACCTCGGGCAGCTCAAACGTGTCCCGTGAAGGCACAGGGTTATTATGTTCATCGGTCCATGCCGACCGTTCGTAGGCAAACATGCTCTGTGTCCAGCCTAGGCCGACCCACCGCCTCTGGTTCTCGTATATAATAAATGTGAACTTGACACCCGCATCCTTGCTCGTGGCATTGTTGCCATGCCTGTGGGACTGCTTGCGCAGCGCCTTTGTGAGCTCCGATGTTGCCGGCTTGGCCTGTACTTTGCCATTCTCTGCCGCGGTGATCTGGACAGGAACAGCCTTGACAGGCTTCTCGAATGTCAAGCCCGTGACCAAGGCTGCCGTCCTCCGGATTGTGGCGCTCCGCCATAAGAGCGTTCGGGCGACTCGCAGGAATCTAGCGTGCCATGTCAGCACCAGGGTGCCGAAAAGCAGGGCCACTCGTCGAGTCGTGATGATTCGCAATGGTGGGAGCGTCAAGACCATCCAGAAAGGCGTGCAGAACAGTATGCGCACGAATAGCGTCGTCAAGGCTGGTCGTGTTGTGGCAGACGTAGGGGTTCGTTGAGTGCTCAGGAAGTCGGTCAATTCGAGGAGCGGCTCAAGCAAGAGGTTACATCGCCCAGTAAACTCCTTCAAAGTCTCAACAATCTCGTCCAGTGTCTTCTGGTGCCTCGTATTCGTCGCCTCTGATTCGCCTCGTTGGTGACCCTTTGTTGTGCTCGTGGCCGTGCTGCTCTTGGGTGTCGACTTCTGTGCCTTGGCCCCAGCTGCACCTCCTCCGGTGTTCTGCGCGCCGCCGGGATCCTTGGAAGCTGGCTCTGTCCACCCACTGCTGCTCAGCGGACTGAAACGCCGGCCATACATGCCCAGTATCAATGTCAGAACAACGACAATGGGCCCCGCCATGCGCACAACAATGTCGCCATAGAGAACGATGGCCCAGAATGATGCCAGCAGGAGAAAGCTCTCCCACGGATCGTCGGTCGTCCATGTCAACAGCCCAGCAAGCTTATTGAGGGGCAGAAGAAAGGGATGCGAGTATGCTAATGCGCGGGTGATTTGCGGCGGCGTGGCTAGGAGGAGGGGAGACTTCTGATGGACGATAATGGTGGACTGGCGGGAGGATCGGCTTGGAGTGGTCGCGGCGAGGGTGACGGGGGAGAAAGTCGCGTAGGTGGGTGGCGCGCCGGAGGGGGTGCCGTCGAAGCCGGAGCCCTGGGAGGGATCGTTTCCGGAGTCGGCATCGGCGCCGCGGTGGGCCTTTGGGGTCGACATGTGGACTAGCCAGGGCGTATCCTGCAGCGGGTGACGGAAAGGTTAGCCTGGCTGTGGGTTATGTAAAGAAAGGATGCTTAGGTAGGGAGGTAGGTAGGTAGGTAGGTAGGTGGATGGATGCAGCCGTGGCAAGCCGCCCGTCAGTGAGGCCGGAGGGGGAATGAGGTGTGTAGACCGGATGCCATTTGGGGTGGAACTGCGATGCGTGAAGAGTGGTGGATGGGAAAGAAGAGGTAGGAGGTAGAGGTTAGAGTGTACGAGGTAGAGAGTAGAGGGCAGACGAGCGGAAAGGTTATGACGTGGCTGATGCGTTGAAGGATGCCAAAGCGCAGTGGCAGCTGAGCAGAAAGGCACAGAGACAGAGCCAGAGAGAGAGAGAGAGAGACAAGAGGCGACCGGGGTAGCTCCGTGATGGGCGTGACCGTGTCTTTCTTTCAGTCTGGTCTATGCGCCATCTGCTGCCAGCAGCTGTCCCGAGCTCAGTTCAGTTCAGCTCAGCTCAGCTCAGCTTAGCTTTACTGTCGCGAATAAGGCCAGATAGACAGGTCGGTAGGCAGACATTCAAACATGCCCGCCTCCGTCTCGCTGTCACTCTTTTCGGCCACGGCGGAACAGGGCGGAGCCGGGTGCGCTTCAAGGTCTGGGTATCCGCAGGCTGCTCCGTAATGACGAACAGACTACAGGGCAAGGATGTGGTGGGCGAGGGTCGGGGGTGGTGGGGGTGATTCGGGAAGGGTCTCTTTTCTCACAAAGGCAGCCATCAATGTCCGTGGTCCTCCACTGCTTCCGCAGACGTTCGGAGCCGCTGCGGCTTCTGCGCGTTGTTCTCGTCTTCGTCGTCGTAGTGCTCGATGGTTGACAAGGGTCAAGTGTTGGCGGTTCGTGGGAATTCCCAGTGAAAGGGTACAAAGGTGGCTGTCGTAGGATAATCGATTGAAGAAGAGGGTTAGAGGAACGGAGGAAACGAGGCTTTCCGCAATGGCATGCGCATGTCCTCCCAAGGCCGAATTCGATCGCAGTTGTCTGACTCTGTGGATAGTAACGTCATCGGTTTCGGTCGCAGGTGGGTAGTCGTAGACTCGTAAGGTAGTCGAGTAGTCACGGATCAGGTTGTCGCAGTGGCTCGCTGGTCGCACATTAAAGTGTCCGTCACGGCATCGGCATCGGCATCGGACTGCCTGGATTTTGTCCGGCTTCTCTCTTCCAGTTTTGAACTCGAGGCAGGGATTTGTACTGAGGGACAGCAGTTTGGGTCCTCCTGTTGATTTGCAGCTAGAGATGAAGGAGAGGAGGAGGACGACGACGAGGTATGAGCAAGCCAAGTAAAATAGGAGAGAAGAGAAAGAGAATTGCTAATGGTGAAAGTCGGAAAATGGATCAAGTTGGGCAAAGTTGAGTTGAGCGCTGTAGAAATGCGACGAGACCTGCGTTGCTGCTGCATCCAGCTGGAGCTGCTAAGGTACCTACCTAGGTACTTACCTTACCTGCCTTAAGCCGGTAAGGTGCCACTGGCCACCGTCCACGTGCCTGTGCTGATATGATTTGGGGTCCAGCTCCGGCCGCTGCTCATGCTCACACTCACACTCACACTCAAACTCACACTCACACTCACCCAGCCTCTCACCTCTCACATCTCACTCTAGCTCTTCCGCTCCAACCCCGGCAATCACATGCAAATTCACAACCCAGACGCCCAAAGCTCCCCATCTATCCATCCATTCATCCATCCGTCCCCGGGTAACTCAAGGGAAGCAAACTACTGATCCACTATTCATCCCAGCTGCAACTCATCCCGCATAAGGATAGATGGTCATGAGCATGCATGGTTGATGGATCCCAACTCAAGACTCAAGTCCGGGCAATAAATGGTCGATACCTAACCTCCTGCCTGCACTACGGATGTATCCTCATCTCTCTGCCACCATCTTCATTCATAACACTCGATTAAGCTCTCCCTCATACGTGTTTTCAACAATACGATATCGATTTACGCTATAACTCTCAATCAGGCATGCACGCACCTGATGGCGCTCAGCTAACACCGCGTCTCCGTGTTGATACCAACAGAAAGCTCTCATGACTAAAAATCCCCACGTTTTCCTTGTCCCCAAACTCCTAAATCATTATACCGAGCGATTGAGCAGCATCGCTATTCCGCCTCGGGATATTCCATGTCTCTTGCGAAAGCCAGTCTAACAATCGATGACCGAGCCCAGATGTTCACGATCAAAGAAAAAAAGGAAGAAAAAAAAAAGGAAAAAAGAAGAGACTGAACCTCTTGACGCCGTTTAGTCATCCAAAAACAACACCGTCCTTGGATTCCTCACCAGCAGTGACATTCCGTATCAATATAGGTGCTGCATGTCTGGATTCTTTCCCGAAAGCCATTTGTAGAACTTGGTCGCTTGTAGCTTTGCTCCGCGTTGGCTGCCTGTCAACGAGTTGGCCTCAAACACCAGCTTCTGCTCCACCTTCTCGCCCTTCTCCGTCTTGAGCTCCAATTGTACTGTCGTTCCCGCCATCTTTGCTGCCTTAACTAGGCTAGCGTCCACAACGGCCTCCATGCCGTCTTCTTCCTTGCTTCGCATGATGCTGCTCGATTCGTCCCCGGCGTGGAAACGCAAGAATTTTCCCGGCTGCACCCAGTGCTGACTGCCCTGGTGAAACTCCGACACGTCGATAAAGTTCTCGACATCTCTCTTGCCTCCCAGAGCAGGAGAGACCGCCGCACTTCGGTCGATGAGAGGCGATTGGAGCGCCGCAGGCGTGATCCGAGGTGACTCCGATGCCCGGACTGCACGCCACTGCTCACTGTTGACCAAGCTGGCGTGCGTCAACACCTTGGGAGTGCTACTACCCGACGCAGTGCCGTTGCTTGTACTGATGACCACCGTCTGCTTGATCGCCCCTCGCTCCTGGTCGCCGTGGGCACTGCTGCTGCTCATGCTCGCGATGCTCATGCGAGGATCGGGTCGGCGAGCAGCGCTCTCGCCGCTGGCGGCGCTAGCACTCCGCGGAGGCTGGGGAAACGGGCCGTTCAGCGCTGGCGACGCTGCCTCCTTGATGCTCTTAGTGGAAAGTGCGGGCGAAGGCTGCTGACTAGCTCTCGTCATTTGATCGAGATGAATCTCTTGGCTGGGCTTCTGAGGCAATGGGTGTCGGAGTGGCGCTGGCTCAACAACGCCCGGGGAAGACTTGGATAGTAGAGGCCGACGGACTGCTTTTTCAGAGCCGGCTGTGTCGTTTACCAAGTCTGCAATTTGCAGCTTGGGGCTTACACGAGGAACTTCCTTGTCTAGGCTTGGCGATTTAGAAGCAGCCTTCATCGCGCTCTGAGCCAAGCTTGCCATTGATGCTTGGTCCATCTGAGACTGGCTCTCGCTGTCTTGCCGGGGTGTTGAAGCTTCTACCGCCGGGTGCGCACTATCTTGGGCATTTTGCCTCTGAGACGCGTTGCTCCCGGCAATCTCAGTAAGCGCAGACCGCGCAGTCGCCGATACAACCGTCGTCTGGCTTGATCCTGGTGATGCGGTGCTCACAGGCGCGATGCCATCAGTTTGAGGAGCTAGATTGGGAACTGAAGTTGGCCCGTTCACAGCCATCTCTGCAGATGCCGGCTGAGGTGTCGCGGGGGTTCCAAGGGCGACGGTAACGGGTCCTCCATTGGGGTTCGTGGGGATGGGCGTCGCATTCTCCTTGCTATCGGTTCGATCCTTGGACGGCGTTACTTGGATAGCATCGTCCAATGCCACATCATCCCTATCAGCCACCGCCTTGTCTTTCTTGGCTGACAGACGAGTGCCAGCAGCAGCTCCAGATCTCCCCGTCATCCAACTATTCTCACTCAGCCGCGACGTGGGCCGCACCTCTTGAGTGCTGCGTCTGAGAGGCTGCTGAGGTGTAGTTGGGCCTTCGTCAACATCCGCCATGTCATCATCTGAATCCTGACCATTTCGGCGCTTCGGCTCCACGTAGTCTTCGTCATCCGAATCGTCAGCTGGAGGAGGGTTGTCGCCAAAGTCGTACATGTCAACATCGGGTACAGGGTCCGAGTCCGATGCCGAAGCAAACGACGGCAGCTTTGCGGGAACTGTCGCTGTCGTCGCCGTCTCTGTCGTCGACTCCACTTCTGCTCCTGCCGGTGATTGCCTTTCCTGGACATGGGCCAGCATGGCCTCGAACGAGTCGTACCCACGGATCTCAGCATACTTCTTTCTCGCGTTATTGGCCGGGTCCAAGGGATCAGTAGATCGGTCAGGGTCATCAAGCAGCAAAGGCTTCAGAATGAACTTGACGCCAAGCCAACCCAGTCTAGTGTTGCCATTCTTTTCAAACCACAGAACGGGAACATCCCTATCCAACTCACGCGGCTCGCCATCTCCGTAACCAGGCGCCCAACCCCCAATGCCTTCGTCATTATACGTGTAGCACGTAGGCCTAATCTTTCTGTCGCAAAGCTGTGTGTCGCTGAGCCAGCCATCCCATCCGCACATCTTCAAGGATGTCCAGCCCAGTATCATAACAATGTAGAGCTTATTGCTCCTCGGCCATTTTGCGTGGTAAATGTCACCTGGGATTGGATTCATAATGTGATCCCCACCACGTTGCTGCTTCTCCTCCTGTGATCTCGATTCCAACTTCGCTTGGTAGGATCCTGCACTGTTGGGGGGTGCCTGGAATGATGAATCAGAAACTGACGGGTCCCTAACAGGAGCCATCGCGTGAGCAGCCGACTGTCGTTTACCACCGGATTTCGGGCCGTGCAGCTGGTTCAGGGGCTTGTAACCATTTTCGAAAGCAAGGCGGACGCATTCGTTGTTCATTGCAGAAAGCTCCTCTGTACAATCCACGACGTGGAATCCAATGGTTTCAACCGCCAACTTGTGTTCCTTCTTCTGATGACCATGCGAAGCGCCGTGAAGGTGCTTGGCTGCCGCTGCGAGGGCGTTCTGCTTGAAATGCACACCGTGCTCGTCGCATCGCAGAATATAGAAAACGTCTTCGAATTTGACGATGTTGTGCTTGTATTCCGCTTTGCCGTCTTGGTAAACTTCGGCAAAGGTGATCGTCCTGGGAGCTATTGACTGTGGCGTATCAGTTCTTGCGCGCTTCGGATCTGCATCTCTAGATGACATGTCGCTAGCATCCGACTTCCTCTTGGCCATCTTGTGGCGGTCAGAGTGGGAGTCTATAGAATGTCTCAACCCATCTTCCGCTCGTAACATGGCCCCGTGCGCAAAGTTTCTCCCATCAACCGCCTGTATTCTGTCCACACGGGAGCCCATGGGTCCAGCATTCATCGGCGGCAGAGGTACCCGGTTGCTGCGATCAGCTAGGTTGGGCTGAGTGCCACTGACAGGCTGTCCAGAACCTGCTCTCGGCGGGCCGTAATGATTGCTTCCCAACGTAGGAACATGGGGTTGCGAAGGAAGCACCCGAGGGGCCCCATTTGCCACTGGGTTGTTCACCGGTCGATTTGGGTGATATAAGGCTGAAGTACGAGGCGAAACCTGCTGCTGGCCAGGCTGGTTATGATGAACCCAGGCCTGTCCTTGAGTTGGGTGGCCCTGGCTAACCTGCTGTGACTGGCGAATTTGATGGTCGAGCTGAGACGGCATCGGGGCCGAGCTGCCGTGCCCAGGCATTCCATTTGTCGGCCGCTGCTGAACGGACTGATTTGGCACCATGGGGCCCTGTGGCAAAGGCTGACGTGCCTGCTGTGGAGGTGTGCTCATCGGCATGGTTGAGGGTGAGCCGCGCCCAGCTGGACCGACGCGTGCGCCGACAATCTGAGCCGACGGATTTGTTGGCGTACGTCCCAGCATGCCAGCGTTTGGGGCGTAACCAGTGTTGCGTACAGAGTAGTTGCCGGGCACGGGGAAACCTATATGATGTTCTCGAAGAGCGTCCGCTTCACGTCTTGCGCGGTCCTTTTCCTCAGCGTCACGCCTTTGCTGGCAGGCGGCATATCGATGGGATCGGATTTCGTGCTGGTACTTTTGAAGAAGCTCGCGAGCTTTCTGTGGTAGATTTAACGTGTCGGCGAAACGGGCCTCGTCGTCGAGATCGTGGCAGGCGTCACGCTGCTGTTGGGTAAATTTGGCGTTTACGTTCTCCTTTTCAGCCTCGAAGCGGGCCTTGAGCGCTTCAAACTCTGCAAACCAGCGTTTGCGATCTTGGTCTAGGTCTGTTTGACCATTTTGCGACATGGTCGCAGTGGAAGATGAGATACTCGCCATGACGGCGAGATTAAGTTTGCTGTAGGAGGATGAAATGCTGTCTCGTCCACTCGGCAGAGGTTTTTATAATCAAGGTCTCTACTGATAGTAAGTTGACCGACTGACTCAGTCTGGACGACCCATGCCCAAGACTCAGCCACTGGAAGAACCTATTTCAAACATTGCATTAGATACTGCATTTCAAATTATCTTCATCTTGTGGGTCAACGGAATTACGCAAAAAGAAAAGCGTATCGGTTGTGTTTGTACCTCTACGTGATCAGGGCCCAATGGAGTATAATCCACTCAATGACCACAGTCGAGTAGTCTACCCAGAGAGTTTTCCTATGCGATTCGTAATCCACGGAAAGAAGAACGAATAATGTCGACGATTAGTCGGTCAGTCGAGATGGAATCCTTAACAGAGCTCGCAGACAGATGCGATGTCCTTTGCAACGGTAGCACGGAGGTGATCCGTAAAGCAGTAAACCGCTGAGGGTCAGGGCGATGAGACTCGACGACTCTTAGACAAGGGAATCGTGAAATCAAGAGTCGATAAAAGGCAGAGAGGAGAAAGGTGGTAAGGTTTTGCTCGGAGTGTACCGGTCAAGGACAAAGTGATGAGCACAGCCAAGATCAAAGGGACTTTGGCGTCGGTAGGCAGGCAGCGTAGGCAGGTGCGGTGGTGGTAGCGAGAAGTATGGTCGTGGGTGGAGTTGTGTAGGTGGCAAGTCAACGACGTCTGCCTATTGGGATTTCCTGTAGTTCGAACGGATACCTGCTCGGTCCCGGTCAGGATTAGTTGCCAGGCAGAAATAGGGTGAAAATGAATTAGATCCAGATCTCAGATGCAGAGGTGCGGGACCCCTCGTCTATCGGTATGGTGGTGATCGAAAATAGAATTGGGAGTTGTCAAGGGCGCCAGTACTTGCCACTTGGAGAGGTGAAGTCGTTTGGACGGGGGTGTGTGAAAAGGTGCAGAGTTTGGGTGTGTGGGAGGCGGAGAAAAGAAAAAAAAAACCCCGATGAAAGGAATGGGGGCGGGTGGTCGGTAAGAGGGCGATAGAAGGATGGCAAACAACAAAGGGTAAGAAGGTAGATGCAAACAGTGAGTGACTGTGAAGGTTGAAGGTGACCAACGCTGACTGGTGATGGATGGACCTGGAAGATGAATGACGGACGAATATGTTGGGTGAAATGGGTGAAGGTAAAGGCAAGGTAAGGTTAATAGATAGGTACCTACCTCGAGGTGAGTAAGGTAAAGTATGGGGAGGTATGGGGAGGTATGGGGAGGGAAGGTATGGAAGGGCAGGGAGTGGAAGGAAAGGAAGGAGGGAAATTAATCCATTGTTTTGGGAAAGAGCGAATGCTGTTGGGCCTGCCAATGAATAGTATTACTACTACATAATAGCCACCAGCTAAGGTAGGATGGCAGGTGCGCCTCTGCCGCCCGTTGCTTCCTCTTGGGTCTTACCATGCCATCATAGACAAGGTGAGAAAGGACCAACCAGACCGGGGAGTAAAGGAAGGCAGGTAAGGACCGTAAAGGTGAAGTGAGGTAAAGAAAGAGGCTACCGTACCTTACTGGGCAGATACCCGGTAAGGCATGGTAAAGCAATGGGAACCGCTCATTGCCATGTACGTACCTGATTTGTTTGCTATTCTACTGATTCCCTGAGGTATTGGCAATCGATCAGAGCCCATGCCAACCGAAGAGAGGAAAAACAAGATGAAAATCCTACTATTCGTACAACAAGCGAAATGTCCAATTATCCCTACTGATGAAAACTCAGAGGGGGGAGGAAGACGGGTGTACGGTGTCCAAGTAGGAGTTTGTAGCAAGACAAGTGGAATGAGGATGGGCCGAGGAAGAATGATGAATACTTTTAAGAAGAAAAAGCAAGACCAGGGCAGCATACAGTGTGGAAGTATCCGTATCCGTAGGCAAAATGCTCATTTGGTGGCTACTTGTACCAGACCAAGCTAGACTAGAGACATCTGGAGTACGTCTGACTGGGCTAGAGTGTGCATGAGTGGTGAGATAATCTGAGAGAGTGTGTGGGAGGTGTGTTCTGTGTCAAGCACATGCAAGCTGTTTCTGGGGGGGGGGGGGCTTTTTTGGTTTATCAGCGCCTACTTTACGCCGTACGGATACCTCTTACGGATACAGGAAATTGATTTATTATCTGTCTCTTCCTTTTTTTTTTCTGCCCCTCCGCTTGCCTTTACGGAAAGAGAGACATTGCTCTCTCGGATCCGGCTGGGATTGGACGACTCTACGGCCAAGCGTCTTGGAGGTATCGGTACGTATCTGCTAAGTTCTTAACCCTTTTCCACCTCACCTTACCTCACCCTCAAGTTGCTGACACAAGGTACCGGGGTACCCACACTTCTCTATGGCTGACCGCGTAAGGTATCTTAAGTCCGCGCTTCTCTCTCCCTGCCCGGGTCTCTCGCTCTCACTCTCACTCTCACTCACTCTCGATTTCAGGTACCTTGTTACAGGTCCTATCATCACTCGCTCTCTGCCTGTCTAGGTATCTATCTCTCAAACACCTTTCTGTTCTCGCACTCTGATTACCTGAATTTTACGCAATGGAGCCATCCGCCGCTGCCCACCATTCATCGGAAAACCTACTCAGAAATGGACGTAGCGTTCCGAAGGGTGGGTACCCCCGTCACAGAAGCTCCAGAGGTACATGCTTCACAGGCCCGCTCACTCATTAAGGTACGAAGTATGGACGGTAAGGCGTGCCAATCCATCCCTCCTCAACCGCGTATCCGTTATAATACCTTGCCATACGAAGGACAGAGCACTCGTACGCCCATACCTAGCCTTAGCTACAGTGTTCCTATTACACTCGTGGCACAGTGGGCTGAATCCGTATCTAAGCTCCCCTTCAGCCCGGCGCCACGCCCACTCAGTTCCCAGCCCGCTTCTCCAAAGACATCCACACGGTCATTCACTGATGATTCAACTTCCAATGAGTCCCAACTCATCCCGTCCCATCTCAAAAGTATTGGACCGTGGCCGTGGCCTTCGACTCGTAAGGTAGTGAGTGTATTGTACGTATCCGATTAGCCGAACTTGTCCTCACCATTGGGCATCTCATCGCATTAGGGACCTCTTCAGCGAGCCCCCAAAACACGCCAATTCGCCGCTCTCAAACGCCGTCGGGCTCATACTTCCATGTTCCACCCCCGACTTCCGAGTCCTCAATGATTATCTCCGGCCCCGTTCATCTTTCTCGCTCTCGTGAAGGCAAGGCAGAAAAACTTTCAAGACACAAAAGATTGCCATTGATCCATCATCCCCGTGGCTCTAGCCTCTCAGTCTTCCTCTCATACACCCGGGGACCCACCACCATCACCACACCATTGATCCCTTAAAGAGGGGGGAAAGCGAACCTGCTCGCCTCTCACTGCTCGCTCGCTACGGTACTCCATGGGTTCCATGGGCTCCAAGCAGACGGGAGCAATCCGCACGGCATCTGATTTGCGCCAAATCCCCGTATCACCCTGCGCCCCGCGCCCCCTGGCAGGCCATGGTCGCCATGCTCCCATGATTATGTAGTTGGTGCATTACGGATACTCCGCTGTCCGTACTTTGCCAGCTTACCATTGACCATCACTGTCACCATTAACTAGGTATTGGTACCCTTGCCCTGAGGCTTGCCATGCTACAATATGCCTTGTCGCTATGAACGACCACCCTAGTCGCTAACTCGCACTGCTGAGTACTCACCTCCTTATCTCATCTCACCTCACTTCACCTCATCTCATCACACGAGTGTGACAACGTATATCACCGCCGCTCTTAACCTAACCGGCCTTACGAGGAAGCCGAAGCCTCGGATCGATACGCAGGTACTTCACTTATCTTCTTCCGACTCTTCTCAAACACATAGGACTAAAAGATTGCATGGCAAAGTCTGGGCATGACTCTCCCACCGGTCTGACAGAACGTAATTCAGACTCAATCGTCTAGACCCTCACTGGCCAGTACTCCGTATCTCCGCGTGCTTTACAGCCTAACTGGACCCGTGACTTGGCACCACTCGCAAGGCAGGGCACTGGTATATTGTGCCGTCATACAGTTCATAATAGCGTATTTCATTGGTTCACCATTGAGCATTTTTGGTAATTTTCGCCCGGCGTCCCACGCGACTCATCACGGACCCCCTGCCAAACTATCACTTTCCTGGCGCATTTGCACTTTCACCAGGACATTGGATCAGCGTGTAAAGTCCGGGAGACGTTAGGTCGATCGGCATCGTGATCAGGGCCGTCGAACATTGGCTTGCTTGCACCTTGTTTCCCGCCCGCTTACAGCTCACCTTATTCCTCTGGGTAGTTCCCGAGATCCGCGTACCCAACTACAAAGTACACGTTTTCGCCCTCGGCTTGTCTATCACCTTGCCTTTACGGATAGGTACCTATGTTATCATGAGCCGTGGTCCGAAGTATTCGTACAGCGCACGTACTGGGCGGTGGCACACATCCGACACCCGCCATCCACTCCTCATCCATGTCGCAGTTCAGTTGAGAGTTGCGGACTCAAACTCTTAGATGATGCCGCTATTCCAAGACGGACCATGATTCCGCGTAGCCCAACTCAAGACATGCCTTTCGTGATTTATCCCACTCGAAACCGCTCACTCGCCGTGTCCGCGGCCCGCGTGGGATCTTGTCCGTGGATCCCATTACAACTTGAACCCCCCCCCCCTTTCCCGGAAATGTATGCACGCACCATGACCAAACCATGCGCTGCCGGCTGCCGTAGAGATCTATACCACGGAACCGTCGCCGTGCTTTTCCTTTCTACTGCTATCTTATCACAGTAGAGCGCAATTTGACTTTTGGGCTTCCTCTCTACCCGTACGTACGTACGTACGGAGTACCGTCTGATATTATGATTTCCTGGTCCCCCCGTTCGCCGTCGATTGTGAGCCGAACATACACACACAGGAACATGGGCAAAATCAACTGATACTGGCTGGCCCCTTCTTGGCGTCGCACTGAACGCGCACTCACCTCACAGGCGCACCGGCGGCGCAAACGCCCAACCAACCAAACTAACACACAATGCTTGCAATGCTTGTTGACGTTCTTACCGAATGAAGAAACTATTTCCACGATCCACCACCACTTAAAACCAAGCTTCTGTGCACGCAAGCATCCTACCAAAGTGTCCAACTGTCCAACATACTCCCGTAGTCCCGTTTGCTTGTCTTGTAAATTGTTGGCCCCTCTCAAACATTAATTTGCTTCCGGTGCCCCATTGTCCGTCCCAATGATTACTTATTAGCCCTTACACTCCATAACCCGTTCCGCACAGTCATAAACTCTCTCTTGACAGGTCATCACTTTAGCCTTTCCGTGCCTCCTCAGCGCCGCCTCACGATACCAATACCTAAGGTACTGTACCTGGCTCGGTGTTCGCATCAAAACTCTGTGCAGACCAGTGCAACTTCGTCCAGTTGAACCATATTGGTCCCCCGTTATCCGTCCTCTTGTCTATTTCTGTAACTCAATCCCACCTGGTGCAACTCCAATATTCACCGCGGACGGTCAGTCCGATACCCCCTTATGCACCCGCCATTACTCATGCAACTGGGTGATAGAGCGTGCGCGCTGCGCAGTGCCTTCAATGCAGCCAAACAGCGTTCGGTAATCGGAACCCATGTGACCGTGGACGTCCTGTCAGACATCAAACTACAATAATATGTGGCTGTGGCTTGGATTTGCGTTCATGAGACCTGAGCGAGCCGTGCACACCGAAATACGTGAATATTCCTGGTGCGTAACTGTACATTCCCCCCATAGTACAGCTGGCATGCAGAGCTTGACTTAATTGACGCCATTCATACCATGGATTACACATCCATAGTCAATCACGAAAAGAAACACCGCGACAGAAAGCAACCAAAGGTGGCGGAATGAAAGCCCGGACTGCCCGGCCTCCTGAAGTTCATCGACCGCAAGGAGGGACCCCCCATAATAGCCGAGACTTCGTAATGTCGTACAAATCCGAGAATCCCATCCCCTTCAATATCGGCATCCCACAATATGGGGCCCAATCAAGGATCTTTTTTGCGAAAGCGAACAACTCTGTAACTTTGAAGGGACCTGTGCCTCTACTGTACAGGCTTGGGGCGAACCAGCCCCCTCTAGGCTCTAGCAATTCTCTAACACCCTGCTCCAACGCAAGGTCACACCCGCACGTACGCACAGCCGAACAGCGGAATTCGATCTCCGTAACCCATATCGTTCTTACGGAGTATGCCACACTGTGACACTAACAGCCTTTTCCTGGAAGGGCGCGGCAGGCACAGAATGACTAATGAGACCATACGCCCTACGTCGGGATAGGTAATCCGTAGACTGACCACCCAGGTAGGGCATTCTTCTTATTCTCACCGCCAGGCCAATCAATCTTTCGATTCTTTCCACGTCTCGGCATCTTTACCTATCCATAGGAACACATAAACGTCAGTGTATCAACTGCAGGGCCAAGTCTTACAAGTACTATACCCCTTTGCGCCCAATCCCCGTCCGCCACGCATGTAATCAGTTATGGGGAGTGCGCCCGCCACACTTTCGCATTCATAGCAGCTCATGTGCCTCATTCTTACCACCAGGCGGCAAAACAATAGGCTATGCGGGAATACAAGCTATTGCTAGCCTGGGATGGAAGGATGCTCTGATTTGCCGTCTCTTCTCAGCCTGCATTGCGCCATCGACACATACAGCCGCACTATCGGCCTGTCAAGTTGCGTATCATGCAAGTCTGAGTCAGTGAGAGCGTATGCTTAGCGAGTTCTACGCCTCTTGTGCAACATGAAAGATCGTTGATGACTATCTACATCTTTGAGCTTGCTTGTCTTGGTAGGTATCAGATTGAGACCGTCGTATCAGTACGGATACTCGGACCTGATTCGATATCGTAGACGTAGAGTTGTGTTGAAACACCCGGCCTACATTATAACTTCTCATATATGCTGATTACTTTTCTCATCAGCAAACTGATGAAACGGCAGTTGTGAGGTGGAACCTCGCAAATCTCATCATAGACTTCACCCGCCGTCCATATCGTCGCCGAACGCTTCTTGGATCGGCCATGGAATGGCGGAGCACTCCGGCCATAGACGGGGTTCCAAAGTCCCATACTTGAATCCCTGTCTCACTAGGCGTAGATCACTAATCTCCATCAAAATCCGCCCTGTCCAACCGAGGGGCGGGTAATGCCAAGTTCTCATTAAGAGGGGCGGGCGAGTAAAGGATCACCTTCCTCAGTAATCACTAATAGCTGACATGACACAAACGCTGACCACTAAAAAGTGCGAAGTCTACGCATAGCAGAGTGCATTTAAAGAAATTCGTATAGTATGGTAGGGTTTACGAAAACTCGGACCGATACCGAAAATTCGCTGGGATGGGACGTGTGTAGAAAGCTTCACTACGTTTTGCATTCCTGCGAGGTTGTATGTTTCCTTATTGTTTCCGCCTTAAGTCCCCGGAAAGAGGTGGCCCGAACGCAAACTAGCCGATAGAAAAGAAGAAAAAACAAAGAGCTCGCTATCGGTTCTACGCCACTGCTAAACGGAAACACTGTACAGTCATTAGCGATGCACTCTTATTTTGCCATTTTAGGGCATTGGTTCCCCGTGCGGAAACTTGCCTGATTCGTGCAGTTGAGACCGCTACCCAAACTCTGCTCCCTGGATAGCTCCGGGGAATGCAAAGTGTCAAAAGCTGGGTGGGTGTGGGCTGCGGTGCGAGTGGTGTCTGTCTGGATGCCGAGCAGTGCGGTTGCCCCTTATTAAGAAATCCACAGCCGCCGTGTCAGTGTCCCTGGCCGAGCCACGAGGTTCTCGCCAGTCATCCCAAGTTGCGTGCAGTGTCTACGAGTACCGAGGGTTCATAGGAGAGGGAAGTAGCCTGTTGTGTCTGGGTAAAGTTTAAAGCTATTGTGGACATTGCGCCGACGCTCTACGTACTCCGCATGAGAATTTACGTACGGATAGAGTCGAGAAGCTCTTTGGAATTGAACTAAGAGGAAGCTCGGGTCTTATTTATTAAGATTGTCCGCGGGGAGCGTGGATCGCGACTGGGTGGCATACAGATATTTCCCGGCGCCGAAGACCCAGCTATCTCTTGCGCCAATGTGTGCGCACTCTCGGAACACCGGATTATCTTTCATGACCCAAGGTAAGGAATGGTACCCAACGGAGAAACCGAGGCTCAATTGCAGCATGGATTATCGCGAGAAAACTACCGCACTTTTGACCATTGTAAGTCAATTCTCCGTGGCTATGTTTCAGAATCTAGTCCTAAAGCATGATGAGATGCCAGACTGTATGCATCTGTCAGAGACTGACGCCCACATCACGCAGACATAGTCCGCATGGTTATGCCCAAGCTGTAACAACTGCATCTCCCTACTATGCAGAATTGTGATGAACAAGCTTTCACCACAAGTCAGAAAACAGAGACGGGTGACCGTGGCATTTACTTTCTTTGACATGTAATTCGGGTGCCTCCGACCTGGCCTCCAGAAAAGACTTCATCGACGGCATCATAGAATGCGGTGAGGTCAGCATCTATCGACGGATCTTTCTTGTAGGCTTCGGCACGCTCATGCACAAAGTCTGTCCAGACGGTTGACATATCAACCCAGTCAGTGACCTCGAATCCAGCCTTCTCGAGCTCTGCAATATAATGCTTTTTGTCAGGCAAGTCCGGACAGGAAACCGAGCTTCTCAAGACTTCGAGAGTCTTGGCGTCCAGAGATGTTCGGGCAAAGAAGTCTTCAATGTACATCTTGCCTCTTGGCTTGAGGACACTGTGTGCTCTCTTGAACAGGGCTTCTCGCTCTGGGATATGCAGGATGCAAAGGAATGAGACGATGTGATCAAACGGCGCACCCATTTTAGCTGAGTCAAGTTCGAGGAAGTTGCCGTTAGTGGATGTCGCATTTGCCCCAGCACCCGATTTTTCGTTAATCGTCTGAGCAATGTCATGAATCTCCTTTTGGAGTTCAATGCCAGCTGTCGTAGCATCGAAATGTCGGTAGAGATATCTGCCCGTGCCGCCGAACCCGGATCCGATATCGAGCACCCGCTCCCCGGCTTGCAGGCCCAAAGACTTGGCAGCCGTTTCGATCGCACTATCGCCCAGGTAGTGCATGCAGTCAAACGACTTTGTGTCTTCTGCCTCCCATTCCTTCTTCTCCTTTAATTTGTCAAGCGTGCGGTGAACCCGGTTGAGCTTGTAGAGGTTCATGTCCGGGACATCGGAGGCGGTATTGCGAATGGACGGCATGATGAATGAGGGGCCGGTAGTTGGTTCGGGGTTCTCGGTCTCGGTTCTAGTCGGCTGATTGTAGGCAACAGGCCGAGTCAGAAAGTCTCTTTAGGTCCCCGGGCAGCACGAGCCCAAAGCCAATGCTAAACAAAAGGGTACAGCTCACTGGCTTTTGTACTGGTCCGCACGAGTAGGTAGCACGCTCCCTTGAATGGCACCGTTGGGATACTTCTTGTTTTGTTGGTGGTAGCGCCAATTTACCCCTCGCCTTCACCGTCGACGTCACACATTGGTATTGCGGAACATTACAGGTCGCACGTTCCGCCAGGGATTAGAGTTCCGTTCCGCGATGAAAATGATAGTGCGGCTGTGCTGAGAGACTGCTATCCTATGGATGGTGAGACAGGCCAGAGACCTTGTAAGAAATAGCTGACGTACCTCGGTGAGACATTGTCTATCAAGCAGGATGGTGCCGCAATTGGTTACACGTCCATGCAACTGCATAAGTGGGCGTTATCTCAGCGTCTGCCTCGATAGAGTCGAGGTTCCGGAGATAAAGATTGTACGACAGAATGAGGGGGATGCATTGGATGCGCAAGGTTTATGGAACTTCTCCAACTTCAAGAGTGGGGGAACCGACATGAGGGCTGCAGATCGAACACGTCTATTCTTGTTGTAGATTTGTTCCGGAATCGACGCTCAACGCCATTGAGTTCCGGCTTTTGTGAATTAATGGGCGTAGAACTGTGGTTGCTCACCTACAACTGTTAGACACCCGACTTCTGTGAAAACGATATGGCAATTAGAGACCTACAGTAGACACGAAAATAGCCTTGAAGCAAACAATGAGATGTGTCGAGAGGTCAAAGATTCTAGATCTCAACTTTGTTACACACTCAATTAGAGTAGGAGACAGCCTCATTTGCATAGTAGCAAGTATCTTAATGAATTACTGTCAGTATCTCACCCAATTCCACTAATCTCAAGCATCACTCTTCCCTGAAAGAAACTTCGGGTTGAAATATCCTTTTTTTACTACCTCAGTACACCGGCGTCCTTTCAATCCAAAAGTTGCAGTAAATTGAACCCAAAATTGGACCCTTTGTTCTCACTCGGGTAGTATCGCTTACTCGCAAATCCCGACCTCAACAACAATGCCTCAAATTGTTCCATACCAAGTCGCATCAATTATTATTGCCTCTCCCACGGCTTCTCCGAATGGTATCTGCGTTGCTCTGATGCACTTCCTCGTATTGAGCGAAGTATATCAAGTCCCCCGCCTTTGACATCTGCATCAACAACCTGAGACAAAGGTTGGTCCCAAGCTGCTGGCTCGGGCACATCCTCTGTCATCGCAGCAATGTACCGAAGCGTTGCGTTGATGAAAGTTGAGTTGTAGCCACCTGTGGCAATCCTGTTTGGCTCTCCATGTGCAGGCAGGATCTTCGAGATGGGGAAAGTCGCCATTCTTTGAAGCTCTTTCTGATGCATTGGCAAGCTCTTGGCATCAGCGATGAAGGTCGCCGTATCCTCCACGGTATCACCGGCGAAGATCAGTTGCTTCGAAGGGATGTAAAGAATAGTTCCATCAGGAGTGTGAACTTGAAAGTTGTGCAATTCAACAGAGAGGTTGCCCACCTTCATCTCCTTCTTCCCACTGTAGAGTTCCGTAGGGGGCACAGCAACAATGGCTGGGCTATCAGCAGCAAGATCCTGCGTATTCCTCTTCACTGTCCGGGCCGTGATTTCGTGTCCGACAATCGTGGCCCCCCCTTTGGAAAAAACTTCAGTGCCAGCAATGTGATCATTGTGAAAGTGACTGATCACCACCGACATCTTGGTGACACCTTGGCTCTGAACATGACGCATCACAGCACCTGCATGGTCGGGAGTAATGTGAGAGTCGTATATGATAGCCTCGTTGCCGTCTATGATGGAATATGTCGATACTCCCAACGTGAACGCGCCATCGTCAAGCCAATTGGGCTGGTCGGAAGCGAATCGTTCTCCAGTACGCCCATCATAATAGGCAAATATACCCGGATAGGGGTTCAGAATGCGGAGACTCTGCAATGTATCTCCTCCTCTGGCTCTACCAACGATGCTTGACATCTGTCAGGTGGAAGAACTTATGTGAGACTTGCTCCAACATACCCTGGAAGCGGAAATGAAATGAGAGAGTCTCGTCGGGAAAGCCCGCAGGCGCTGGCAAGGCCAGGAAAGCTTAGAAGCAAAGCCTTCATCGAATCAGCAATCATTCCGAATCATGCGAGGTAGACGCGGGGAATTGGTGAATTCCTACGGGCAGCATGTCAGCTCTATGTTGGATCTTACAAATCGTTGGAATGTATTGCAGCAGGTGGTATGAAGACCTTTTTCGACAGCTTCAAAGGACGTAGTCACTACTTATTGAACGCCTTCGAGAAGTCACGCCAAGAATTCATTGTCTCAATATTTTTAAATGATTACGACGTCTTTAATTGATGACTGTATATGCCATGAAACGGCATGAAACGTTGATGAACGTTCCCAAACCATGTTTCATCTGAATTCATCAATTATTTCGGAATCCGACAGCCGGGGCCTTAAGCTTGTTTATGCAACTTCTCTGTAAAGCGTGAAATTTGATAGGTCAGAAGGTCTCAGTCGAAAAGATAAACTCTGGTTGTTTCGTATCGTGCCATTTTAGTTAGCTAACCTGTTCGTCTTCCACGACAGTGCTCATGGTCCCGAGCCTTGTACTGGATAGTAGAGCGAGCTGTATAGAGAAAGAGAAAAGCTAGCCAAGGGAATTCTAGTTGCAGGACGGCTCGATCCATGCGGATTTGAAGATGGTCAGATCAAATTGGGAAGAACAAGGGCAAGCATACAGATTCCAAGGAAAGTGAGCCCGGAAGTCTTGCAGGAACTTAACATCACCGCTTCAAGTCTTCTCCAACAACATCACTTATATGACGAAGTTGCGAGGCTTATGAATTACCTATATTGAGACCTACGGCTTATTCACGGAAACTCCGGTTTCTATTCCGAGCATCCAACGATTGGTAGCGCTCGTAAGTTCTCAAATTTAAGCGTGGTATTTCATCCAAACCTGTTGTCGTTGGACATTCTTTCATCCATGCCATGTGCACCATCAAACGGCGAAGGAGAAATATCGCACAGGCATGGCTGGGGAGTTTTGCAAGGCGGAGCCTTTCCAACATATCTAAAAGCAATAAGCAAGCTCATCGTGATGAAGAAGCCTATAAAGAAGCCGATGAAAGTGATCCATAAGACACACCACAGCCAAGTCGGAATGAATATTCCCTTGTGCAGCGAAGTGGAGGAAGCTTGCTCAGAATCGTTGTCAGAAGCCGTCCCTAATGCACTATTGGATTCCTGCATTGGAGTCGACTGTTGGGGAGTGGTAAGGCCGGCCAAACTCATACGAAAATCCGGTGCATCAAGCGAATCCAAGTGTTCGTGGAATCTAGTGCGACGACCAACCTCTGGTTCTTCAACTTCACTATCAGTCCCACCATTCCTCTGACTTCCTTGGCCATGCTCTATAACAGATGCGGTATTGTCTAGATCAGTTTGCAAGTTTTCCGGAAGTTCCACTGCTCCAAATGCATCTTCAAATGTCTGGCCATTGTGCTAAGTTTCGATTGTGAGGGTTTCTTCGTGGAGGCGATCTTTCACAAGTGGTAAATCAGAGAGATCCATATCTATCGTCTCTGTGGCTTCATCGTTTGCACCTCTAGCAGGAAGTTGAGTGCTCATCGGACTTGGTGTCAAGGCTTCTAAGTCTTCGTATGCCTCCTGAAGTCCGATAAGTCTCTGAATGAGTTCGCCTTCCGTCATTGGCTCAGATACATCCGAGTCAATTTCGTAACTACCGCCCACACAGCTGCAACCATCCCACGAGTTTCGTGGCTGCTTGCCATTACGTTGTAAAGCCCAATGAATATAGTCGTGAGTCCCCGCATCACCGGAGCGTTGAATTCTGTCTCGTGAATGATTATGCTGTTCCATGATGTCAGGTAGATATTCGGGTAGGGGGTGTTTGAATACTTCTCTTTTCGCCGATTCTAGAGATATTATCGGACTTTGGTACTCTCTGACCAGGATTGTCTTACCTGATTCTCCTAACCCCAAAGCAGCAGCAATATCAAGCCTCGGGATTGGCCTGGATTGAGTAGGCTTCCGGATGGGTCCTTTGGCGCTTGTAGATGGCATCGCTGTTCTGGGTGGCTATGGGCAATGGCTTTAGAAAGAAACCAGGTTGAAATACTCCAGTGGGAGCTTGAATTGTTAATGATTGGAGCCACCTTATCCTTTGTAATTGCTTAATTGAGTCGAAGTGTGGTAGGAGGGCTGCAGTGGTCCGGAACCATAAGCAACTTAAGTATAAGACCTAAAGTAGGTAGGCGTTGAACAAAAAGCTTTTGAAGTCCTTACTCAGAAACGATTGGTAGTTTCTTTGATGTTACCTGCTACCCGTACAGACCACGGTGATTTCAACACACAATGATTGTGTACAGATTGGCTTTAAGCCAACCTCTGTTATTCGCTGCATTGCCGCTGCTTCCTATTTCGGGCTGTTCGATCTCATTGGGGGTTTCCATACTTGGAGAATCAATACCACATTCGGACAGTATGCGGATCAAACTCAAGATGGACGGCATTTCTCGAGAAACTGCTGTCAAGATAACCTGATATCTTTGGTATTGCCTCTTAGTCTTGAACAGATTAATCACCTTCTTCGCCCCGCCTCGAATATCTCTGAGGTAGGTCAATAAAGTTAGTACATTTTCATCCGAATGTGTCAGACATATGATTGTTACGAACAGTCCTCAGACTCACGTTGCAACTGCATCGCTTCTTTCTGGCGAAGTTTGAATGTTTATTAAGTACTTACCAAGATGATACTCATGACTAGAAGTTCTTCCTGGTTACGTAAGAGGGCGCCTTCAGGCGTCACGAGCACCCTCATTGAGCCCGCGGACTTGTCCAAACCGTCGGGGCCAGAAATAGCTCCGAGTCCTCCCACCAATGACAATGAGTGTTAGTAATAGCTTGCTGACAGTGGACTGTGGGCATACGATCGAGCTGCGTTCTGGAATTTGCATTCCGAAAGCTCACACCAAGACCGAGCTGCCCTTGACATTCATCAGACCTTCCTGTCACTTAGGCGTACGTTTCAGAGATTTTGCAACGATCAAGAATCCACACGACAACGAGAATGTCCTCAGACATGCGAACTTATCCCCTCCGGCGACCAGAGGGTCATCGGCCGCCGGTTCCACGATGGCAACTTACCCTCTGCAAAGACGTACAGAAAGTTTTCACAGCATACATCGGTATACAACCTCATCGCGGCGCTTCTGATAGATCAACAGTAGTCAAACAGGCAGTCCAGGCGGTTGAAGCATGGCTCAGTACAGACACGGAAGATAGACCACTTTCAACCGAGAGCTTCAACCATTTAGATGGGGATGACGCCCCGAACACATATGTCTGGGTCTGTTATTGGGATGATCCTGAAAAAGGAGAAGCAAGCCTGCAGAAACTTGACATCGCGTCTGTTTACGCCAAACTCGCACCAGAACACCGAATGCTCGTCGGTTTGTGGAGGGAGAGCTTCACAACGCCTATCTCACGCCTTGAAACAAATTACTCTGGGCTCGACTATCTCCCCGGTCTGGCCAGGCTACCGAAGACTGGTACGAAAGAGCATCAACTGTCAGCATACTGGGGAGCGGCAAGAGATCGAATTCCGGCATCTGCTCATGACCTTTTCGAAGAGGATGGAGACGCGAAGACGGCAAAACCAGAGGATATCCCGGTTGGACTAGGACAGCACTTAACTGGAACGAACTACGACAATATTGTTCATATCCGGTCGGGTCAATTTTGGGAAAATTGTTGTCTTGAAGAGGCACTGTCATACGAGACGGAGCTGGAACCGACCTTGAAGGCGGGCCTGGGATACCTGTGGGAAAATCGTGAGAAAGGTGGCGCTATGGGATTGCGATTCTTGGGCAACAGAGACGCCGATGGGCATACCAAGAAGGAGACCTGCGGTGCTGGGTTCTTCATGAACCTGAGTTCATTGGAAGAGTGGTCCAAGAAGCATCGCTCCCATCTGGCTATATATATTGGAGCCATCAAACATGCGAAGACGTGGGGAGAGTCAAGGAAGTTTCGGACCTGGCACGAGGTCTCGGTACTCAAGAGGGGAGAGGCAACGTTCGAGTACCTCAACTGCTCGCCTGTCACTGGCGTTATGAGATTTATCTCTTTGCCCAGAACTCAAGAGCTCATGTAGGACCGCTGTGTTTTTACATTGATTAGCTTTTAAAGTCGAGAGTCAGTATGTTTGAGTGAGTATTTCCAGGTCGACGGCTCGTCCACTTGGAAAACAACTCGAGTGGCAATGGTGATTATATGAGAGAATGGCTCGTTGGACTGTTGTCGTCAATCGTCAGGTATTGTGGACTTTCTTGAGTATTTTTGCAGCACTTACCGCTCTCGCAGAAATTTGACATCCATAGTTGGGCGAGTAGCGAGCCTATGTCGGATCGATTCGCCAGAGCCTGGTGTTAGTTTCGGAAACCGAGACAGGGAGATAGTACAAGTCTCGGCCTAAGCAGTCTCGAAGATAGCCGCAACTTGTCAGACTTGAAAGCAAAAAGACGGACATTTGCCAAGGGGCCAAGAATACCGAAGGCTTTTGTTCACCGAAAGACCCGTCAGTAGGTCATCCCACATGCGTGGAAATAAAGGGTTCAGCATCTTGGCATGCCTCCCACTTGACGAGAAAGCCCACGGCTACTTATTTAATAGTGTTTGGCTCAATGCGCCCACCGGACGCCGGTGGGCCTGACGCGCAGTCCGATCGGCATTCCTTGAACAGGGGTAGTTTTCGTATCCGAGGATTGTAAAACCACCACAGCCCAGCATTTCCTTGGGGTCTTCTTTTTTAGCACTGGAAAGAATGCAGTAAAAAAGCAAAGTCAACATAGCTAAAGTCTGCGACTTGTAGTTGGTTTTAGGTGGTGAAGTGCCTGACAGGGGCATTCCCTAGGTAAGCTGAGGAAAACTTGCTCAGTATCTGGACAGCCACAATCGACTGAATGAACGCATGATAATCATTGCATGCAGCGACGGAAATCAGTAAGCGAATTGGACCAACATATTCATCTTCGACTTGAGGGATACACGTTGGGGAAATAGCTAGTAGATGTGCTTGTTAGGTTTGAGTCTGGGCCTATCTCGATAGGTCCATTTTTCGACTAGCCCTTAAACCCTTCTCGACCCAGCGACTGAAGTTCCTACTCAGCCTGATGATGCGCCTCTTCATATCGACAGGGACGCGTCGTCTAATGTAACGTGGTCGATGTAGTCAAAGCGCACCCACAACTGCAAGTGATTTTTGTCTGATCTGGAGAGATGGGACAACCCGGCTGCGTTCAGCATACCAAACTTGGTGCCAAGACCTGGCGATGCTACTACGAAGCTTGTCCTTCCTCGCATTCCCCTCCATTGGCTATCAACCACGAATTGATCCATAACTCGTCTTGAATTTGTTATTAGTTGATATCTTGTTCTTCCAATCGCTTTTCGAGGTTCAGCTGCGTGCCAGAGTGACCACCCTTGTGGTAAGACGAAGCACTGCTAGCTGTCGTCTCCTTCGCCTAAGGTAAGTGTGGAGGCGACCCAAAGTATGTTACCATAAATGTTGATCTGATAACTCACCCATGCTTGTTTACTGCGCCAGACTGACGCGGCGAGTGGGTAGCTACGCCCTCTCAACTGCCGTGCATGAGAGACAGGGTATCTACTGGATACATTCCCCCCCAAGCTGAGTATGTGTCTAGGTCTCTAGAAGGGAGCTCGTGGGAGCCTCCCTGTGGAATTAATCCCACGATGTGACCGCCGCCGCGCTGCTCACAACCAGAGACAACGTAATCGCCTTCGCCAGAGTTCACAGCACGGTGCCACGGTCAAGGATTGTGCACCGCTCATTCAAGAGTAGGGGAGGCCGTTACGAATGTCTGTGGGGAGCTCAGTTCTATTCTCGTTCTTAGTCAGGGGCAGCTTTAAGCATCAATGGCACATCCCACATGGCTGTTGTGGTGGCCACTCCGCAAAATAGGAGAAACAGGACGGGAAGTGGGTAAAATTTACGGTTCGTCCGAACGAAGCAAGGGTGACGCGGTCTGCCAAGTGAGGCGCATTGGCCGATTGCGCAGTGCACACTCACATCCCCGTGTCTAACATCGCGGCTCTGCTTGAGAAGGTGGAGAAAAGAGTTGGTGATATTTATGAGTGAAAGAAAAAAGTTATAAATCGAGGTGGCTGCCGAGATGATGGGCATTTTTTTTCATCACCACTCAGCATCTCAGCCTAAATCCGAGGATCGCACTCCAGTCTTTACTTTTCGATCTCTTCACTCTTTGAACAACAGCCACAATGACTGTCACTCTTCGCTCACTAGTCTCGCTCCTCGCGACCACCGGCTTGGCAGCCGCCGCTTCCTGGAACACCACTTGCACAAGCAAGTCTCAGAGAAAAGCATGGTAAGAACTTCATAATTTCCTAGAATTCAACCAAAGAATCTGAAGCTAAAGCCAAGAACAGGAACAACATGACCGATACTGAGAAGAAGGCTTACATCGATGCCGAGCTCTGCCTCCAGTCTACTGCAGCTAAGACCTCCATCGAAGGCGCCATCAACCGCTGGGATGAGCTTGACTGGGCACACATCACTCAATCCAACATCATTCACAACACTGTATGCACAACGAAGTTCGATGTAACAGGAGAAAGCTTGGCTAATACTTAATCTTTAGGGATCTTTCCTCCCTTGGCACCGCTACTTCATGCGTGTCCACGAGTACCTCCTCCAGTCCGAGTGCGGCTACGAAGGTGGCCAGCCGTATTGGAACGAGGTCTTGGACATGGACTCACTCAACAGCTCCGTTGTATTTGATCCCGACACTGGCTTCGGTGGTGACAGCGACGGTGGATGTGTCACTGACGGCCCCTTTGTCAACCTGACTCTCCACATCAACTCCACCTCCAACTACGCTGAAGATTGCTTGACCCGCTCATTTAATTCAAACGGCTTTCAGACAGGACAGCAGCAGTACATTGATGAGTGCTTTGCTTCTGAGAACTACACGGCGGCTTTCGAATGCTACCAGGTCAACCCTCACACCGCAGGCCACTCTGCAGTTGGTGGAACCGTTGGTCACCCCCCTCCCCGCCGATGTAAGTGTGATCAAAGCTCACACGATCTCTTCAGATGCTCGATGTCGTTGGCAGCCCTGGCGAGCCGCTCTTCTTCCTGCACCACACCAACCTAGACCGTCTTTGGTGGGAGTGGCAGCAGGTCAACAGCTCCCGCTTGACGGATATGGGAGGCCGCAACATCCCTCTTACCAGCTACCTTACCCAGAACGGCATGGAGTACCCCAGTGCTGCTCTGACGGACTACTTTGGCGATGGTGGCAACGAAACCACCCTGAACCACAACCTGTGGATGGTCGATATCATGCCCAACGCCACTATCGGAGAGGTTATGGACATCGGAGGTGACCTTATCTGCGCCGAATATGTTTAAACTTGTAAAAGCTATCACTTGCCTACACTTGGGATATATGGCCATGGAAAGGAATACATAGAGTTTTCACTTGTACAAAATAGAGCATAGCAACATGAGCGATTTCGTCTTTTATCCACGACCGTTCAAAATGAAACACATGACGTCTCGAGCTATTATCATTATCATTAAAGTCGTAAAGAGCGTATAAGTGAACACGCCAAACTTGGCGATTAGATCTCTCCCAAGTATCAAAATCCGTCATAACCTGATCGCGCAAAAAGCAGCTTCAACTCAGATGCGAACTCAGATATCATCGTACTTGGATAGCCTCAGCAGCCCACCGTCACCATCGTCCAGCTGCACCCTCACAGACTTAGCCTCCTTTTGCTGCTCTTTCAAGCCACCCAGGTCCTCCAGTCTCTCCCTGGCATTTCCATCTAGACCATGAACCAAGGTTGCGAGTACACTGCTCTTCCATAGGCTAGCCTTTTGGCGGTACGTCTGGTAGATTGCGGCGATCAAGAAAAGAGTAGTCAACAAGACAGTGAGCAGCGGAACAGCCAGGAAACTCCACTCAACATGGACATAGCTCTCAACAGTGTGTGCTACGCCTATGACATTGGAGCCGTTGAAACTCCTGAAACTGACGGTGACACTGGTTGCAAGATCGTTCATGAGCATGTCAATCCCCGTTGGGTACTCGTAGTAGTTCCAGTAAAAGGCCTGGACAATATCGGTGTCAAAGAATGTCTCACCGCTGGAAATACCGACAGTGAGATTGACAATGACATTGTCTGGAGTCGTAATGGTCTTGTTGATGACCTCTTCATTACGCGAGGCCGACCCATTCCGGAACAGGTCCGAGAACCACGAACGGACGCCCATCATGACTTTCATGTCAATAGGATAGAACTCATTGTCACTGTGGCCCGAGATGTAGATAGGCTCAAGAGTGTCTTGAGTTGCCGTAGCGACGGAATCGTTGGTGCTGGTATGGACAATGGTCTCTTTCAGCTCGCCGTTGACGATTTCGGAGTCTAGAGTTTGAACACAGGCTTGGAGGGTGCACTGCCGAGCCCAGGGTGCAAGGGCACCAGCAACGCCCCCTTGTTTCTCAGTGCCCATGAATACAAGCTTCATGATGGTTGAGTAAGACATGTCTCCGAGGCCTTGGGGGAAGATTGGTGTCATGCTAAACACGTCGGCATGTGTCTTGAGTTGAGCACCCACTGGAACTGACCAGCCGCACTCTGTCATGTCGCCTTCAGGAATCGATCCGTCCTCACATGATCGAGTCATGAACTCAGACATGTCAACACAGGTGTTGCACACACCGAGAGTCTCGAAAGGCTCCCAAGTGCAATTACCCGTCTTGCAGTTGATAGGGAGGCTCAGCCACGGCTTACCGTTCTCAGCAAAGAGACCATTGTACACAGCAGCCTTAAAAGGAAGAATTGGAATGAATCCTTCAGATGCAGTCTGACTGCTGAGAGCGATTAAGTATTCCTCGGCTCGAAGGTTGATGGCTCCTTCTGAAGAGTTGGTCGTGCGTGCGTGGAACGTGGCAATCTGTTGGGCAAAGGGGCTGAATGCTAGAGTTAAGATGGCAACGAACGCGCCAAAAGAACCAAGAAGACTATACGGGACTTCAGGTCAGCTGAGTGTGTTCGAAGGGTCGAAGCTATTAATGATCATATCCTACTTACCCTCCCCTAAGCTTCATGAGCATCATGAGAGCTCCCCAAGTTCCTCGACTGGCATCATCGAACACCTCCATGTCCGACAAGGGTTCACGGCGCGTCTTGAAATGAATCCATTTCAACTGAGAGATGCCACTGGAAAGGACGAGGGCCATAGTCGCAGTTGCAATGGTAGCCAACAAGGCGATAACGGCGTTGATGGTGATTTGAAAGTGCCATGATACTAGCGGCTTTCCGTCGTATGCTGCGAGAACACCAATGATGGCGGCTGAGGCAATGATGGCTACACAAAGACTGACAATCTCAAAAGTCCAAGAGCCAGATGGCGAGAACGTTTCGGACTTGATGTGTGATTTCTCGGAGATCCTGCTCCAGCGTGAGGGAATAGAGCGTCTAGATTCTCCGTTGCTGCTCAAAGCAGGTTCGCTGGGAGGAACGTCATCGACAGAAACAAACGTTGACTGGTACGCCTTGTACGATCCCAGGCTTTGTCTCTTATCGGATCCAGGGATGAAGGGGCTTGTTGGTTGCTCTACATAAATCGTGTCAGCCGAGCTTGTGCTCACATTGTGCGAATGTTGTCTGTGCGACATGTTTGCCGTTTGCCGGGTCCCGATCGAGGTCGCAGCTGTCAGAAAGGCTCAGTGCATGAAGACAAAGGAATATGGAAACAAAAGCAAACATACGGAAAGTTGCATGGTGGCTTGGGACTGGGGAGCCTCAAGTACTGGGAAGCACGCCGAGAAAGCTTGACAGATTCTTGAAGCCTGGGCATTGCAGCGTGACTGCTACACGAGTTGGACGCCTGCAGTGCTTACATGCACATGTGCGGTCCAACTGCGATGCCGCATATCACATACAATACATGGAACTTTGGAAAGAGTGGGACGAATGCCGTTGTATTTTTCAAGGTTTTTGAATGCTAACGTCAGCCGACATGCTCCATCATTGGCTGGCATCGATGGCGGAGGACGCGAGATACCGAACAAGGAAGCGATCTGGGCCTTTGGGGGCTGAACCAACCCGTCCAACCCTTGCACGGAGATGTCGGTGGATGGGGAAATGTTTCTCTTGAGGAGCGGTACCTTGTCACTCTCGTCCCTCGCCCGCATCAAGCCTGGCCACCCGAAGCCTCTCCCGGAGGGCCAGATCCGTACCGGACTGCGCCCTTTGCAGATCTATGGCTTATTTTTGGTTGCTGTGCTGTACCACAAGGGGTAGCAGCGTGGATGGGAACCAGGACTGTGCCGTCTGCACGATGGGACCAGTCCAAGGCAGACGTGAACGGCACAGCAAACTTTGATAAGGTACTGTTGGTGCAGCCTGCATGCGCTGTCGCTGCTTAGCCACCCATTCTCGCAGAATGAAGAATTGAAGTGTTCATAGGGCTGCTAATCGGGCAGGTCGTAATGCCCGTCGCTTTCAGCTGCCGCTCTTCGTAACATCATTGGCGCGTCTCTCTGTGAATTGCATCTGCGACGGAAGTTGTCTACCGCGCTTAAGCCAAAATTGCAACCGCTGCGACTACACCGGCAATGAGAGCGAAATGAGACGAGGGCAAGTTCGAGTTGAGCGATGCGGCTCCGGAAGATCCTGTTGCGCGAGCATAGCCCAGCGCGCTGTAAACGCTGGTAGCTTGGTCGTTGCTGATGGTAGCCGAGCAGGGTTGCGAATCGTGGGTGATAGAAGCAGTGACAGCACAGACACTGGTGGCCTCGGAGTTGTATGTCGTCGTGGAAACGTAGCTCATGCTGCCAATGGCGCTCGGGCAAGTGGTGAAAGTCGGCTCCTTGCCGCTGGTCTCGACGGTGAAGTCAAAGCTACCGTTGGCGATGCGCGGGTTCAGGTTGAACTCGCTGTAGTCGGGTTGCTCGGTGAACTCGCATTGGGCGCCCATGCCAAAGACCCAAGCGAATGTGTAGTCGCCGGGAGCGAGGTGACCGGTCTTGCCAGCCTCGAGGTGCGGGCCGTTGCCAAAGGTGCTGTCGTTTCCGATGGAAGCGCCCAAGATGCCGTGGGCGGCGGTACGCATGTACGAGTTCTTGTTTCTCGAGTAGATATCCCAGACAAAGTTGTAGCCGTACTTGTACGCGACATCGGGGTTCTGGACGTTGAGGAGGACGGGGTAGCCGTTGGTGGTCTCGGCATACTTGCCATCGCCGCGAGGGAAGACAAGATCGAGCTCAATGGCGTCGGCTGGCAACTCGGCGCTGGCTAGCTGAGAGCACGAGGCCAGAAGAGTGGCACCAAGCCACAAGAGGCGCTGAGAGAACATGGTTGCTGGTGAATGAGTGTAGTTGAAAATGAGTGTAACGTTGAAGTGTTCGCGATCGACGGATCAACAACTGTCAACTGAGGCTGTGCCAGACGTTTTTGCCCCCAAAAAGAATGCTGATCTGGAGAAGACCGTGGAGAGCGGAGATTTTAAAAGAAATTGTGGACGCGCCCTGGAAGACTGAATGATAACAATGTCAACGTTGTCACGGACTCGAGCAAAGAACTCTGACAAGCACGAGTCCCAGTCAGGATCACTCTAATCTCCGATTATGATCCCGGCCCACTGCGTTATTTTGCTTTATCCTAAACGTCGCTAATCATCGTCTCTGCATTAGTCCCATGTCATTTCGGCCGGGTTTCGACAGTGAGCCAACCGAAATGCGCAAAGGCGAGTCTAAGGGGACCAGGCCACCCAATGGTTGCACGGAGCATCGTGTGCTCATTAACGGTTTGTGTGCCTCATTTAAGCTTCTTAACGGTAGCCCTATGGCTTCCAGGTTTTTCGCGAAGGCTTCACACCCTTTACAAAGTAAGGATAACGTGGTCTGTCTTTCGTTGCTGTAGCCTATGGTATCCGTAGAGATTACATCTTTGGTATCCACCACTCGCCCCTTCATGCTTCGTCTTGAAGCTTCTTCTCCTCCTGGCCCCCAGCGCTGACCTCACAAACATAAGACTTGAACTTGCGGGCCGGCACGCGATTGCTAAACATTTCTTGAATCTCGGCGTAGTTACGACCCTTCATCTCGGGGAAGTAGAGATAAAGCCATGCGCACATGGGCAACGACAGGCCGAAGAAGATGAAGCAAATTTTACCGCCCAAGTTGGCCTGATCTGTATTCAGCAGGTAGGGCATCACCTGTAATACTAAGCACGACGCCGCGGTCGAGCACATGATATTGATGCTGTAAGCTTTTTGTCGCAATTGCACACTAATCGTCATTTCGTCAGCAAGGCATGCCCCTGTTCTTTTTACCCACGAGTCAGGGTTGAAGGCCCACAAGCCGGTGTTCCTGAACACCACCACGTGCTAATACTACCAAGACCGCTTGAACTGGAGTCTGGACGGATGGCTTGCAGAATCCAATCCAAAGCCTAAGAACATAACTTGAGAGTTTATCGTAAACATACCTGGCAGTTTCTCCTCCGACTGAGTACGCAACCGCGCCCAAAGTTGCTTGATACAAATATCCCCAAATGACCATGAAAGCGACCGTTGCGGTGAGTGAGGCTTGGTTGCCGATGGTGCTGATACCGCCAATGAGAAGCAAAAGTGCTGTCATGGTGAATACGCCGCCGACGATCAATGGGCGTCTTCCATATCGATCCACAAGTGGCCAGGAAGTCATGTTGCCGACGAACTGAATTGCGTAGGCTGCCTGGCCGATTGCAAGCGGATTGTTAATTCCAGCCAATCGAAAATAGTATCTGCGAGCTGTCAGTGACCATGGAATCGTAGAGAAAAGAGGCTGTCTTACGTGAGGTAGCCCGAAACAAAGTTCACACCGATGGCTTGCTGAGAAAGATAGACCATAACAATAATTGCTGTGCGCCTGCCATTGACTCCCTTAAAACAGTCAACCCAGCGAGCTGACTCCTGTTCCTTTTTGGCCTCTTGCTCTTTGGCAATGGCAACAGTGGCGACCGCCAATGCGGCATCCACGTCGAAGTTGGGCCCGTTGAACCTTTTGTATGATTTGGCGGCTTCTTCACGACGACCCTTGATGAGAAGCCAGCTAGGGGATTCGGGCAAGAATACCAAACCGCAAAGGAGCAGTCCAGGAGGAATGAGTTGTGTTATCAACGGGATTCGCCAAGAAAGGTCATTGTGATAGTGATCGCTTGCCAGTACCGTCGCCGAGTTGAGCCACTGGCCAACAGTGATCATTGTGTTGACAAGAACCAGGCAAACACCACGCATCTTGACTGGTGCGAGCTCAGCAACAAAGACAGGCCCCAAGGAGTGGCCCAGGCCGAATCCAAAAGTTGCGACGACCTTGCCGCCGAAAAGCATCATGATGGTTGATGCAAAATATTGGAGGATCGTGCCACCGCAGCAAATCAAGCAAGCGAGGCCAATGGTCTTCTTCCGGCCAAAGATATCGCTAATGAAGCCTGTTGCAAATGCCGAGACGAAGATTCCGATCGTGCCCGCGGCATTGAGGATCTGTTGGTCCCGAGCGGCAACCTGCCATTTTCCGTTGATTTCGTGACCGAAACGTTGAGCGAAAGGGGTTACAGCGAGGAGCTTTCCGATGGTCGAGACTTCGTAACCAAAGTTGATGGGCAAAAGGTAGATCATCAAGCCTATTACCGGCACACATCATATTAGCGAAACATGCTTTTCAGGGATCAGCAGGTACAGCTGAACTGACAGAAGCCCAAAACGCGCTTGTTCTCCCACAGATCGCTGAAAGTAAGCTTCTCGTTGGCCTGCGTTGTTGGTAGCGCAGCTGTTGCGGCCACCTTCGCATCTTCAAGCCGGTCGGCTCTCTGCTTGTCATCATGCTGGACCGTCGGCTCGTTCTTGGCGTCCATTGTGATTGGCAGTCCGAGGTTGCGCAGGACTGGGTTGACTTCGGAACGCGTGATAATGTCCCCCTGCAAGGTTGAGGTTGCTTCGAATCGTCCTCATCTCGGAGGGTGATGGGACCTTCACGCGTCTTATACTCCAAGCATTCTGGATTGAAAAAGCACATAAAGGCTGCAATGCAAGCTTCCCCATGGGCACTCGCCGAGGGCACTTGAGAGCCCCCCAGTTCTCCGCACTTTCCACGTGGATGCAACATCTCTTGGTAGCGTGAAGATGCTAAAGACTGCCTCCTTAGGCAAGACCGAGACGTGGAGGGCATGACTCGGAAGACTTATTGACCGGGGGTGGGGCTACGCTTCCGGGATAGCGCTGGAGACTGGAGTGCATTTTGCGGAGGTCACACTAGAGACCGAGACTTGGAGTTTGAGAGATCGAGCGACCGCAGGTATTTCGAGAGGCCCTATTTCGAGAGGCCCGGATTGGCTACCAAGCCTGATCAGTGAGCCACTGTGCATTCCATGATCTGGCGCTCTTCACAATCATTGTCTTTAAAGACCAACATCGACTACTTTCGACCCTAGATCATGTCACTTCCTGCCCTGACTTGCTTCGTCAGCTGTTCTAAACGCAATATCTGAATGCAAGACTCCAGAATAAGTAATGTTTGCCCTCCAGGTCTTGTCTTTCCAGACAAAGAGGTAACCCTGTCTGGCAATAGCTTCCCTCCCGAGTTCCGGCTTCCGTCTCCGACCTCCACATCTACCCCGGATTCCTCCGCGTGTCTCGGACCCGCGTCGATAAACCCAAAGGAGCAGTCGAGCTGGAAAGCAAAAATCAGGCTTCGCAATGCCTACATGGATGGCAATAGTGTCTTCCGTCGACTATGTGCATTGAGGTACTTGATTCAACCTCATTTGTTTAACCCACTCTGGGGACGTGGCCTCTAGCTTCTCAGCTTACGCTGCTAATATCCGCTTCGTATGAATGCATCTAGTTGTATGGTAGGACTTTGCAAAAGGATGTGGCATGTCGTCATGGCATTGGAATTATTGCGCGCTGCTATGTGAATATTCGTGTTCGAACCGCATTGCATTCAACCCGTTGGCCAGGAGGCGACCCCTCAATCTCTGGATACAAGGAATACAGTCCAGGCATCCACAAGCTCTTACTATAGTACACAATGATCTATCTCAGAAGATAACGCCCTTGGTTTGCGATTTCTCGCTCAGCTTGTGGTTTTTTCAGTAAGGAAATCCAGAGGATAGGGCCCGCCAATCCTACTAACGACGCAATAATCATGATCTTCTGCGTTTCGCCAGTGGCATGTGACAGTGTCATCTGTGGGCTGAGCGCAACGATGAATAGACTCTCTCCCTCTCCAGCTTCTCATTTACTCTTCGGTTTGTACTAAAGAGGTTTAGTTCGTGATGAGGTCATATATGAGCCAGGCAAAGGCATCTGATCAACGCGGCCTGATTGAAAGAAACAGAATCATTCTGCATTGATCATCGCGTATGTGGCATATATGACGGTACTTCTTCTTCTGAGTGCTGTCACATGCAATACCGGGCTCACCAACTTTCCCGTCAAAGTAGATTTGTATTTATCCTAGGGGTTGTAGGCACACGGCAGTTCCAGCTATTCAACTCAAAGAAGCTTTGAGCTTCAGACCAAGTCTCCTATTGACACAAACCGTTGGTGCCATCGCTCGACCGAATTCCTAACAGTCCAAATATAACCATGTATATTTGAGAATACTGTGTTGTCTAGATCACTTCCTTGGGCTTTCTTAGACCTAGCTGAGCCGCAAAAAGTCTCCGGGGACAACGGAAGCGTGCGGTTACATTCGTCATGAGTCTCTCCCGCACAGATGGCCTCAATTCGTAACGAAGTCTCTTGAGCTATTCTCTGAGCAAGTTCTTTGGCAATGGGGTGAGCGAGCCTGATTGTATGCACTGAAGGGACTTGCTCCTGAATGTCTCTCACGAACCTCAGAAGAGCAGACTGAAACTGGTTAGGAGTCGGATCATGGCTATGCCTGTTGGGGCAGATCGTAATTTTCTCTATTAGACTGGCCGATGCAGCTATTTCCGACGCAACTACTTGGCCTGGTCCGGTGCCTTTATAGAAGTTCAGATAGAGTTGCTTGATGCCCCTGACAGAAGGGAGATCTGACGATTTGAACTGCGCTTCAGTGAATGTGCAGTTGAGAGAGCTAAGCATAGATTGGTTCTCACACCATTTGTTCCGTCCAAGCCAGAACCTGAAATGGTTTTGGCTATGAAACAACTCGAGGACCTCGGCTTGGACTTGGAGACAGACTTCGAAAAGAGGAGATTGTGGGTATGCTGCAGACCATGGTAGACTGCCGACTGGCTCGCAAATATCTAGCTCACACCTCAAGGGCATAAGCTCAGATAACTCATAAATGCGGTCGCGTATCTCCCGTGGCAGTTGAAGAAACGCACTTGTCATGGGATATGTATATGCGTTCATCTTTGTTGCTGGTCCTCCCAAATTTTGCGCTGTACTACTGACTGGCTTTGGCGTTTTAAAATGATTAAACGAGACGTTGCTATCCTTCTTTTGCGTACTAATGAGTCGAAGAGTCAATGTAGGCTTGAAAAGTAGCGATTGAGGTAGGATATCTACTTGGGCGTCAGTTATGCATAAGTATCTATATGTCTGGGAGAAAAAAGAGTTTACTGTCCATGAGCATTATGGCATCGATTCGATTCATGGAAGAATAACTTGTACAGCAGCTTGAAGAATCATGATCTTTCAACAAAAAAGCAAGGTCAAAGACCTTAAATCCAACTCAGTCACTATGAGTGAAGTACCTTAATGCTCCGATTGCTTTGCTGTTGTAAAGATCAATGGAATTTCCAACAGCATCACATTATCATCGACGCATTTAAGGTTGCAACTAGAGAACAAAGAGAGACAAAGAGTGAGAGGACTTGTTACCCAAGTAATACATTGTATTCTTGTATTCATGACTACGTCTTTGTGGATAGTAGCCAGAGGATCGATCAAGATGTGGACGAGTAGCACCTCATGTCAAGCTACAGCTTAACTTGTTGCCCAACAATCAGCAGTGCCCCGCATCCCCTTCAACTTTTAATTTCGTGGACCGCCTCCGACTGAGTGACTGTCTCTGCATCAGTCTTCCTTGCATCATTGCCGAAATGTCTGACAACCAGCCAAGCCGGGTAAATCGAGATAAACCAAAGCCCAAAGTTAATGTACGGTCCGCCGACTAAGGCGAAAATTGGGATTGCGTTCAGTCCGTAACTGACAGCTTGCCAGGCTGACTCTGTGCCTCGAAGAAGTGCTGACAGGCGGATCGTCTCCTGGGGGTTTTCGGAGATCTGTCCAATTATGAAGAACGCAAAGTTGTAGTTCAACTGGAAGCCAGCGACCAGAAAGATAAAGACACCAAAGCCTCTGCCGAATCCTGGGTCACTCCAGTCGAGCGTAGGCTGAGTTCGACGGTACTCGGTGACATTGATCGTCAACCATAGCCACCAGGCACCCTGGAGAGTCATAATGACTGCAAAGGCCCAGCGAGCTCTCTTTTTCAAAGCGATCTGGTTCTGATCGAGCCACAGTCCGAGGAGGTTACCAGCGATGACTGCGACGATACCGGAGAGAAGTGATCCGAGAGCACGGGCTCTAACAGAGAACCACAGAGCGATGTAGGTGAAGAAAATCGATTCAGAGTACACGCCCTGGCCGATCCACAAAACGAGAAGCAGGAATTTGGGGGTGAGGAACGTCTTGGTCGTAGCCTTGATCTCTTGCCATGGGTTGTCGGCAATGGTCAGCTGGACTGGCTTCCCATCGGCTCGCTGGACCTTTTCTGGCTTGTTCAAAAGCATTGCAACGAAAGGTCCGCAAGCTTGTAAGGCGATGAAGATGAGATAAACCTTGTACGACACCTTGCCAGCTCCACTGCGGTCCGCATTCAGGCCAAGGTTGATGACTCCGCCGAGGATTTGCCCAACCCGAGTCCAGGTGAGCCAGTAGGCAATCATGCGCCCTCTGTTATGAGGCTCAGGATATGCAATGGCAATAGCAGCTTCCGAGCCCCAGAAAATACCAGCTGAGACGCCGCAGAAGGCAGCGCCGAGAATAACGAGCCACTCGACGCCGTAACGGTTGTTAAGGTACAGGCCTGCGCTGTATGGAGCAAACCCGATTGTGCCGATGACTAAGGCACCCTTGATGCCGACATATTTGACAACAGAGCTTGTGAGCCAGCATGAGATGATCATGAGGCAGAAGGTGAGTGCATTTCCGGTATTAACGAGGTATGGCTCTTGAGCACCACCTATGACATTATCAGACACTTCATGTTCCATAGATGCACAAGGGCCCTCGATCCTCTGATGAGACTTACCAGCACCCAAAGAGTTCATCGCACCCCAAAGACCTGGGGCTGCAAAACTACACATGCCAAGAATCGTGGCATTGTAGAATGGTGTTCGATACCACTTCGCTACTCGACGTCAGTTTATGAAATTGATGATGTGTCAAACTGTCCTACCGTCGACATTTTCCGATTGCTGAACGGGCTGCGCCGTATCGGAAACGCTGTCAGCCTTTTCAGCCATCTTGGATGGAGGCCTGTCTTCTCGAGCGGTAACAGTCTCCTCAATATGGGCAACTTTGGATGCTGACTCGCTGGCAGAGATATAGTCCAAAAGAGAAGAGTTACCCAAACAAGAAGCTCCGTCGTGAAGATTTCAGAAACTTGTCATCATTGCCGAGTAGAATTTATGAGAAACACCACACCCACGTGGCTGGGTACTGCGCGACGTTGCAAACAGAGCACGCAATTTGGACCCTGATTGGAGGCATCGCTCTCATCTCCGCGACTGTCGCACCAAGAGGGTTCCAGACTTCTGGTAGATGGGGGTGGCAGCCGAGGTGATTGCCGGTGACCTCCGCTGTCAACCGAAGATAACATGGTAGCAGCATACGTATGCAGATAAGAAGCGACGAGGGTTGTGCAGATAGCTTCGATGATCTCAACTTGGCACCCATGGCGTGCTAGCAAATTTGGCTGACTCAGCACGATTCTGACCTATGTTGGTAATGGTTTGAAAAAACAGCCGAGGTGCCTCACCTCACGTCGGGGAATCTTCCAATTTGAGTGTGGTCGTGAAAGAATTGATCCTAGACAAGTAATCGTTGTCCCTTATTACGTATCATGTTCTGCGGATCGTGTGGGAAGTTGCAGACCATATGTCTCTCCCGTCGGAAAACCTGATGTCGTGATAAGACCCCGGCCAGTAACGGGAAATTCAATGCGCTGGGAAAAATGAAGCCAAAGTCTACATGCAAACATAGCTGCTAGTCGGGTACAATGAATGCTAGACTGCCCATTGATATGATACAACATGGCTTCTTGATCTTACTAATGGTTGTCGAGCTGGTATAAGTAAGCCTAAGTACTAACTTTGCTTCACAATTCATGTGAATTATGTTTCCTCTGACGCCGAGGAGATATTTAGCTCGACAATTTCATGCAGTTAGATCCATGAGTTGCCAAAGTTTATCCAAGGGATCCGTACCTCACGCAATCGTACCGAATAACTCACATTTTTGGTAACACCAAAGCTCTAAAATAGATGGATGCTACATTACGCTAAGGACCTTTTGTCAACAAGCCAATTGAAGAGAGCTTTGTGTCTGAAGGGGTGCTCAAACGTCGTCAAACATATGCAAAACAAAATCTTCAACTTCAAAAACAGTACTCAGTGTGTATAGAGATATCCAAGGCTGTTTTTGATAAATCATAGACCACATCCCAAGTCAATGCTACTCTACTCCCAATGCAAAACCTTGGCCATGCGTGGGTGCGTCCACTGGCGTATTTGTCTCTTAGTAACATTCTTTTTTGCCAACCGCTCTTCGGTGACTAAGAAAGAATCTGGAAACCATTCCGGGATAGTTGAACTGCCGTTGCTGGCATTCGCTCCAGAGCCGGTGTTCGATATCATTCGACTGAGTGCACGACCACAGAGCCAAGCAAAGCACATCCCTTCGCCGTCAAAAGACGCAGACACCCACTCACTCCCAGTTGAAGTATTCTTTACAGATCGGCCTGTGACAGACTGAGGGATTCGGCCTACAAATGGTCTGGAGTCCACTGAGCTTCCTTCGATGCCAACCCAGACACGCTTCGTGCGACCATTCCAGACCCTGGGGTCCGAAGATTGTGGAAAATCATTTCTCTCAGAACCCCAAATGTCGTACCCGAAGTGGTTTGGTAGAGCTCCGTTGAGATATGAGGCGGAAAGGTGAAGGGGAGCCCGGCTGTCGTCGTAGGTGTCGACATTGGCGTCGTCACCGTCAACATCTGCGCCGAACATGAGTTCTCCGTTCCGAGGCATCTGGACAATGTAATCCAAGCCATTTCGATACAGAGACCAGGCACGTCCTCCAGCCAAACTTCCATTTCCGGTATACGATGGCCACTCTCCGGCTTTGGGCAAGCCGTTGCCTCCAAGCTGGGCACTCATATGCAAGCGGCCTCCACGGATGGCGCCTTGTAAGCCGGGAACAAAGTGTGGTGTCCAAGCGTTGGTCGCATAAACTACGTGCTTGGTCCTGATGCTTCCTCTGGAAGTGTGGACCTCATAGTTTGAAGGACTGGCCGACTCGGTGATGGCAGAAATGTTCAAGGCAACTGTGTTGGTGTCCAAAGTGAAGCTAGGGTAGGTGCTCAGAAGTGATTTCAGCGCATGGGTAATGAAGCGGTATGGCCAAATTGCACCAGCCATCTTGGTTGTCCCGGTAAGAATCCCAACAGTCTCAGTGAGAAGCGATATCTAATCATTCTGTGAGCCCCTATACCAAATTTGGTGGACTATGATGACTCACATTGCGAGCTTCTTCACTTTCAAAGATTGACCATTCAGCTCCAACGTCTGCAACTTCATCCTTGAGGATCTTGACCTGTTCGACAGCTGTCTTCCATCTCTCTTCATCGAAGAAGGCGTCGATGCTATCCACAACACGAGCTTCTGCAGCTAGTTTTCCCTCTTCCGGAAGAGAGTTAGCTGCAGAGATCAGGGCATCCACATGGGCGGAGCGCAACCGGGTGATCTTGGCGGCTTCTGATCGTGATACTGCTGTCTTAGCGCCAGCATACTCGGCATAGGAAGACGGTCTGATGTGACCTCCATTTCTTCCCGTCGCACCAGAGCAAGCCTGCCGAGCTTCGATCATGGCTACCCTCAGCGGTGTTGAGCTGTTGTTCTCCTTGAGAAGATGCCAGGCGATGCTAGTTCCCGACATGCCCGAGCCTATAATGACAACATCCGCATCCGTCGGTAGGTGTTCGGACTGATGATCCGCGACTCCTTCCAAAGGGGGGATTTGCCAGTAGGATATGGTGGGGTTGGCAACCGGCAAGCCAGGATCTTGCCCAAAAGCTTTTGAAGCCAGGAAGAAAGTTATGAATATGATGGATCTCATCTTGAACATTAGGTCTTGGGAGAGTCGCTATCAAGTTGGAAAAAGATGTGCTAGTCTTTGAGCGCACTGTTTTTCAAAATAGTGATGCTGATCAAGAAAGGAGAACATTCACACTCTTCCGGTAAAGACTGGTCTATTTTATATTTTGACCTCGTAGACTGAACCTGAGATACATCCAACCTTGAATTGGATAATTACGATGTTCCATCAGTGCATGCAGCATTTAGCAGCTCAGCTCAGGCATTTCTCGTAACGAACCCACTATACGAAGTTATCTCGCCATTGAGTGCACGAATATCTTCGCGTTTATATGAAGTCAAGGGGTAATGTGACCATATACTCGCTCTTTTGGCCCGATGGAGTAATGTTATAGGCACAATCTCTTGGCTGATCAGACTTTGGACTGCGATCCATGTACCGCATTAAGTTGCCCGATTGGGATACCCCACATCCCATGGAGGTCTTCACGCAACCCGCGGGGGAACGTGGCGCAGTCACTACGCTTATATGTGTTGATGAAGCACTTGGCGACCATACTTGGTCATAATGGTGCGGCTGAAGTTGGAACCTATGTCGCCGGAAGAGATATCGGGGGCCAGATTCGACCTTGCCGGTTGACCGAGTGACTCAGGCCCGCATGACGCCGTCATTTCATGGACCAATCGACCGAGTTAGGAGCCAAGACGGCATGCCGTTGATGTTCTGAACATTGACAGGAAAAACAATAGAACATTCGGCTGAGATGACGAATTATTATTGACTGCATGCAATGTTTGGGTTTCTTTTGATGTTAGGCACTTGAGTGGCACTCATTCTCAAAATCCTCTTTCGGAACCGCAGATTGATTTCGAGTGTCCACGCATTAGCTTGAGGGGCAAAAGCATTATCTTGCAATCAATACCCATGCAGATCGTTTCATTGTGGCTGTTTGCGAGGCAAATCTCCTGTTTGTGGTATTAGACATACCAGCACATGTAGCAAAGAGATAGAAAGTGAGATTCATACGAAGCGCAATCACTCGACGTCAAGCCGAAAACATTCAGTCTCGCATGAGAAAACGGTACGGCCAGTACGGAAAGTACGAAATTGAGTCCGTAACAATGAAATCCGATGACGCGTGCAACAACTTCCTACCTTCATAGGGATATTGGTTTCTCTTTGGGGGCATGTAGGGGTACTTCAAAGCGGGCAAAGCTTCCCCCAGAGAACAGACCTCCTTTCAGAGAAGTGGTACTGCCACAACACAGTTTGCATCCAAACACCGAAATTGACAAAATTATTCGAGGCCATGGTTGTACTCGCGATATCCCTCAAGCTTTGGTGCAACGGCGTGTTTGCGAAGTCTCTTGGCTTCAATGCTGGGCGGCCGACAGGCTAGATGGAACATCGCAATGAGATCCATAAAGGATTCGAGGATGTCCTCTCTCCCAGACAATCTTTCACCACATTCAGTCTTCCAACTCCAATCCAATAGCACGTAAAGTTGAGTAAACTCGTCGCAAAAACCGCCATCATGAAGTCATCCATCATCGCCGCCCTGCTTTCCATCTACCTTTTCGCAACCCGCATTACCGCTCTAGCAACCCGTGCCGCAACCTTGGACCGAAAATGCCCCCTCGAGTCAGATTGCATGGAAAACATATGTACAAATTTCAGCTTCATAGAAAAGGAAGAAAAGGACCCGTTCTACCTCGTTGCCCAGTGTAAGAACAAGAAAGGCATTTACGTTTACACCAAGCTCGATCTCAAGAAGTGCATCGCCAACTGGGACGGCAACCTGGAGTGGACACCGAGGTATGATTCTCTTTAAAGTCAAGATGCTTCCCAAAGAATAGTTGCAGACAGTCATGTCGTGGTTGATGAAACTTTGGCTGACAACAGTATATGTACTTTTCACAGAGGCGGTTTCAGGTGCAGAGAATGCGGCGTCTTCCAGAAGTCTGCAAATACATATGTCGGCCTCAGGTGCGAGGAGTGCAAGCCACGTATCTTTTGGCTAGAGGGATACAAGTCGCCGTCCATCAATCTCTGTGAGTATTCAATCGCATGATTGTTCTAATGATGGCCTTGCTAAGCGGCGTTGTAGCTCAAGGGATCTGGGTCAGTCAGGACGGCGCTCTCAGCTGTTACGACATGAATGGCGAGTGGTATGTGTAACTATAGACCACACCGGCGAGCTCCTGGATGTATGGAAACTGTTCAGAGCTCATGGAACAAGAAGCGGCGACACGTTTTGGGGGGAAGACCTACACAATGGTCCACAGTTGACTGGGGCTTTAGATTCTCTAGAGTAATTGCGTACGACACCAGCGCAATTTCATTATTAGGTATCGGCATCTCGTCTACAAAGAGGGAGAGGCCGATTTTGCATTAATCTAATTCAAGAAATTGTATTGAAGGTTCTGGAGGCGGTGTGGATGACCGGCTCAGTGAATGGGCCCATGGCCACTAACGAAGTATCAATCGTGCATCGGGGCTTATCAAGAGGGCGCCGACCCTCGTTCATACGGAAGAAGTTGCAAATGCTGCACCATGTCTAGACATAGCTAAAGGCGAACAGAGGCCTTGAGCCATGGTTCAAGTTCCTTCGAGACTCGGCAATCGTGTTCCCAACCTTTTCAATACGCAGTCAATCATTATCTTCATTGCCGTTGATTTACTCAACAGCATGTTTTCTAAGCTCTCAACCATTTGTATGCTATCCTCAACGCGCTGCTCAATGCAAAAACACAGATTGCACAACTATCCACCGGGCCATTCAAGTCGCTCATCAAAACAAGTAAGGTTATACTTCACCTTGATATGAACTCTTTGGTAACCTTCCAGTTCGTCGCCCCAGCCTCTTCGGGGTCCATGAATATTGTCACCCAGCTACCTCGCCTCTGCTCATTGTCAATTAGAGCATTCTTGATCCTCGCATGCTCGGGAAGGCCAAAGGGCGGCTCGAGCTGAAAGGCGCCAAAATTACCAATGCTCCCGGATGATGGCGTTGATCCCGTAGACGCAGACCTGGGCGTCAGGTGGCTATCCAGCATCAAATCATTGACAAGAATCCGCGTTCTCTCATACTCCTCATTTTGTTGCGAGTTTGTGGCTTTGGGAATCTGCGGGTACTGGAATCGAGGGACGGGGTAGTCGCACTCCATCCCGGATTCCATTTCCGCTGGGAAGAGGCCGGTCGGCACGCCATCGGACCCCTCCCAAGACGCCGTGTCCCAGCCAGCTGTGATGTCAAACGCTTCCTCGCGGTGACGCGCCGCCTCCTCTTCGATACTTATGTAGCGCTTGCCGATCTCAGCCAGCATTTGGGCATCCCATAGGTTCTCCCTCCGATTCGTCACAGCGTCTTGCTTAAGGAGACTTACGGCAGCTCGCCGCAGCATCGGGTGCCGACATTTGATGCTCACGTAGTAGAGCGGCGGGATGACCTCGGTGTCGAAAACAAACTTGGGCATCGACTTGGCGGCTTCAGACGGGTCACGAACCGTCTTGCGTGTGGCTTGTACAAATTCTGCCGAATTGCTGACAATTGACGCAAAGGCTGTGGTATGGGTATCGAAAGCAATCTCCTTGGGATCCATGGCCGTACTGATTGCAATCCTAGCTGCATGGTAGTAGACCATGCACAACTTTCGTTTGCTCAGGTTGTCGTCAGTACTGGTGGCTGAGACCACCACAAATGCAATGTGCCATCGTGTCAACCGTGCGAGAAAGTCGTCTTGTTCATGGGCCAGGTCCAGCAAGGTTGGGTCGTCTGGCTGGTAGGAATATACGGCTCTCTTGGCCTGTGCAGTGAATCTCAAGCCGTCATCGATGAGTTCGTATAATGACACTTCGGCCTCGTCTACGGATGCAAAGTATAGATTCGTTGCCGGACTCGATTGAAGGGTGGCGGGTATGGCGGCGGGGAAGCTCCCAAAGAGGAAAGATGCGAGGCCAAGTCGACTATAGATGGGCACGAAATGCTTCTTAATCATATCCACATCGGCAGAAGGCTCAAGTTGTGACAAAATGGTGCGGCCTTGGTTGATGTGTACCTGCGATGCGCCCTCGTCGCCAAGCATAAATTCGATGCATATGAACAGCAAGCATGCTAAGAGCGGTACGGTGGCCGGCGATGATGCTGTCGGTTTCCACTCCTGAAGGCACTTCAAGGCCTTGCCGTATTGCTCCGCTGCAAAAGTGTTGGTAAGCACACGAGGGTTGTTTGCTTCTTCAGTAATTGGATCCGAATTTGAAGGTAGCGCGAGTGTTTCATGGAGACTGCTGATGGCGAGGACGGCATGGCGAATGGCGGGCTCGGCGTGACAAAAGTGCGGTACCAATTTCTTCCACAGAGTCGAGGCGACTCCGTCGCTAAATATGGATGGGGCGGAAAAGTTGCGATAGAAGTCAAACGCGCGCTGCTCTCTAGAGCCGCCGGCCCAGTCGGCAAAGGCTGAGACTGCCGGGCTCAAGCGAGAAATGCTGTCGTCGGAACCGGGACTGCCATCACTGCTGCTCCCCGGCTTCGACGAGGGTAGATAGCCGTCGCATTTCCGGCCTGTCTTGGTGCAGCGAAGACATGCGGGTTTCGTCTCGTCGCATTTGACTTTTCGGATCCTAGGTGTTTGGACGACGGGTCAGCAAGAAAGGTGGAGAGGAATTAGATAAAGTGAGATGGAAACACAGGGCTGGAGATGGGATGGCAGATGTAGTGATGGGATTGATAGGGAGGCTCGGACTCAACTTGCAGGTCACACATCCAGTCCGAACTTTCTTGGTGCCCTTCCGGCCTGAGGGGACCTGCAATGACGCCGGCGGCGTGCTTGCTGAGTCTTTGATTTGCGGGTCATCTGGCGTGCTCATGATGCCGAGCTCCCGTAGGTCCGTAGGGTCAGAGGTAGGGTTGGACAAAGTGGATAGTACTGTATGTTCCTGGACCAGAGCTCAGGGCTGGCACGGCTGGTTCCAGGTCGTTGGAACGGCGTCGGGACTTTGGTCTTGTTGGTCTGTTGTTGGTCTGTAGTGTTCTTGCTCTCTGGATCCGAGGTGTCAAGTCCGAGTCCAGCAATCACGGCCAAGGTGCCCTTTAGTGTATTGTGGTGAAACCTGCGACCTTTGTATCTCGTACTGCACGAAGCAGTCTTTGGAATCAATCGACGACGGTGAACCCTTGCAACAAGCTAGGCATACAGCGAGCACTGATGAGTGAAGCCCGTATCCGTAGAGAATCCACTTTCTGGCGATTCGGAGTGATGGAAGCGAGATTCCCGCCCAAGCCGAGGTGTAACAGGGTAGTGAGTGAGATAGATACGGATCGGAGGACGGTACTCTGTTGAGCCAAGCTTCTCAATTTGTAGAGACAACTCCGTCAGATCCCCAGCAGTTGTCGAACGAGAGCTCAGAGAATATCTCTGCCTGGAGTTATGGTGACGGTCGCGACATGGGGATAGCGGATACAAATCGAGGGTCGACAAGGTGAGGTGGTCTCAGTATGTAGGTCTGGCACTGGGAAAGGTAACGTAGTCTGTATCCGTAGGGTAATCCAAGGATAGTTTGGCTAGTGTCATTTCATATGTCAGCCCTGTCACTGCCTCAGCTGCAGGGCCGACGTCCCATCGTGGTGAGATGCGCCAAACGAGGTGAAGTTGTGTGGTTGTCTGGATTGCACTGCATTTGGGGCGAACGAACCGACTCGGATTGTGGAACAAATGGAAGGAAGCGGCTCAGCCCAGAATTCCAGACTGCAGACTGCACCTTTCTGGTGGGAGGACAAAGTCTCACGGGCCGCAACGACACATTACCCACTTTAACGGGGCTAAGTCACGGGTGGACGCGTCTCTGATTCGTCCCAGATCTCGCACTATTGTCCCGAGCGAACCAATCGCTGAGCTCTAGTGGGGCTCCGAGCCGGCCCCCGCAGGATCCTACCTTACTCGGTCCAGCAGTTCAGCGGTGCGGATACGGGGGCGCCCGTTGATCCCGTTGCCTACGGTCCTGTTGCTCGTCTTCTACCTTACCCGTCCTCTGCCATCGACACCAATTAAGGTATCCATGATTCCAGATGATTTCCTGCAAAGAGCCTCAAACCCTGTCATTGCATCACATCATCACCGGTGAATACCGGCCAAGCCACCGTCTGACTGGCTCAGTGGCTCTGTTCCTTGCTGCCTTGACGCCGCACCCATTCTTCAGCCCAGACGGTACGCTAGACCCAGGTGAACGGGTCTCTTCTCAGTCCATTCCCGATCTTTGCATCGCCCTACGGGCCTACGGCTTTGTTGCCGCGTCCCAATTCCCCCGTCATCCCAGCTCTTCCTCTTCCTCTCACTTGCCCCAGGGGTCATCGATTGAAAGGACAGAGGTTGGTGGCTGAGCACAGGCAACACAGACCAGTATCCGTAGAATTAACCTTAATTTGACCAAAACCATGCCATATAAGCTGCCGCCTCCTGCCCGCTAGTATAGCGTCTGTCTTGCTCATCCTACCAGACGCTATGGCTTTTGATCGTCTGTCAGACGAGTCGTGATTGGTGGTGCCGGACCTTGAAAGACTCTGTCCCGAGCTTTTGATAGCTCAACGTTGCTTGCTCGAGCTTCACGTCGCGTCTTGTCGTGGCTTAGTCTTCATCATAGTCTAAGACCCAGGAATAGCTTCTGCCTAATTACTCGCAAGGCATCGTAGGGCGAAATACTCGTACAGACGCATTAGGATTCTTGGTCTTGTAGAAACGATATAATTGCGTTCAGATGTGCGACTTCGAGAAAACTATCTCTCATTAAGACAGCTCAAGTTCAATAATCTAGTTAGCGTATCGTTCGCACTTGTCTCGGTGGTTGAGCATTTCTCGAGATGGTTACCAAAACCTCACTGTGTGCCTTCACGGCAGCCTCCATAATCACTATCTCCCAAGCCAACCCCTGCCCACCACTAGGACCGACGTTACCCTCCACCAAAACACCAAGCAATTCGACAATAGTACAAGAAACCATTCTCAAGATCCAAGAAGGCCTCGTCAATTTGACCTCCGCCCTGAACTACACTGCAATCTCTATTGGCGTCCGGTCCATACACGAAGATGCGCCCATATTCAACTGGCACCATACTCCTCCCGTGGCAGATAACCGCAGCGTTGCAAAAGTCGATATTGACACCGTATACCGCGGAGGGAGCATTACCAAGGTTTTCACCACCCTCACGGCTCTGAAGAACTCCCATATCAAGGGGACCGATCTCGTCACCAAGTACCTACCGGAACTCAAGACCGACGCCGTGAAGAATGAAGGCCAGCTCAACTTCATCCCGTGGGACAACATCACTATTAAGGACTTAGCTTCCCATGTTTCCGGACTGGGCGGTGACAGTAGGTTTAGTCCTCGTCCATATTGCTTGCCTGTACTAATAATCTCAAAGTCGCCACTGACCTCGCCGTCTTCCCCGGTGCCTGGGTATCAATGGGTCTTCCCCCCGTTTCCAACGACACCAAGCCCACTTGCTCCGGTCTTCTCGGCACCAAGCCCTGCTCGTCAAAAGGCAAGCCCCCATCCCCATCTACACAATCTCATGGCAAGTTCCTAACAACACACAGACCTCCTCCACGGTCTAAACGAGAAACCCCTTGTCTTCCGCCCACACACCACCCCCGTCTACTCCAACATCGGCATCGCCCTCCTCGCCCTCGCAGTCGAAGCGGCATCCAACCAAACTTACGAGACCATCCTTACCGACACAATCCTCAAGCCCCTCGGTCTGACCAAGACCTCCATCGCCACACCAGCAAAGGGCTCGGGCTTCATCCCCCTCCAGGAACCAACCTGGGGCGGCGACCTCGGCGCGTACGCCGCAGCGGGCGGCATCTACACAAACACCCGTGACATGCTCACCTTCGGAACCGCAATCCTTTCCGACAATGTCGGCATCGACACAGGTTCCTGGTTGAAGCCACGCGCCTTCACCTCCTCGCGCGGCTACTCCATCGGGGCCCCTTGGGAGATATGGACTACATCCACGCTTCTCGACTCAGGCGTCCCCGTCAGCATCTACACAAAGTCCGGCGACCTCGGCCTATACACCAACGTCCTCCTCCTTGTCCCCGACTACGATCTCGTCATCTCCATCCTCACCGCCGGTGCCGAAGCCGCAGGCACTTTCCAGTTCCCATCCCAAGTCATCTCCCCCGTCATCCGAGCCCTCATACCGGCTCTTGAAAAGGCGAATAAAGAGCACGCGGCAGCGACCTTTACAGGAGAGTACGTCGACAAGGAAACAAACTCAACGCTAACGCTATCCATGGATGACGGCCCAGGGTTGTCTCTTACAAACTACACCGTCCGCGGCTTCGACGTGCTCTCTCACATCCCCAGCTACGGCGTCGGCTCCAAGATCCAGGCTTTCAACGTCAGCGGCAGGGTCTACCCCACCAACATCAGAGAGGGTAACCAGTGGTCCTGGCGCGCCGTGTACAAGAATCACGACGAGCCGGACGTCGGTGACAAGCTCGTATACCCCGACGGCGACTGTCAGACATGGGGCTTGATTGATCGCAAGACCTACAACTACCTTGCTTTGGACGACTTCATCATCACCATCGCCGAGGATGGGTCGGCCAAGAGCATTTCGCCGCGACCATTCGGCGTCACCCTGAAAAAGGCGTAGGCCAGAGGGAGGTCACAAATGGGTCAGGTGGTTGTCCCATAGACGACAATGCATTGCCGTGACCAGTGTTTGCCTGATTTCGCATGGACATACATACCTTAAGACACCACTTAGATGCAAGTCTTTACTTTGAAATTACCCATGGATTGATTTTCTGTCTACCACGACGCCATGCCATGATACCTCGAGAAACAAAAGAGGCCGTCTGCAAAGTCCAGAATGTACTGCTAAAGCCCTTGACCCTTGACCTGGTATACACTAACAAGACTAACGAAAACGGAAACGCCTGGCAACATGCCAGGAAAGTTAAACACACATTGAAGAGAGATACCGCCAACGCCGCCGCGGCCGCTCACATAAGCGAAACCCTTCCCACGAGCCCAACGACTTCGTATCCTCATGAAAGCCCTTTGGGAACCGTGGATGCTCAATCGCTCACCCAAACCTAAAACAATGTCGGGATTACCAGAAGCTGCACCATCCTATGTAGTGCTGGCAGAGGTTCTCCAACTTTGTCGCCTCCGTGATGAGCTTGTTGACCTGGTTGATTACATCAAGCTCCTCGTTCGGCTTGAAATCCTTGCCAGTCAACTTTTGAGAGACGCGATCCAGCACCTCGACGGCCCGAGCATTCTGTATTTCGGTGGGGTCCGGTCCGTTGTTGCCATTAACAACACTGCCTTCGTGTGCCATTGATGAGTTTGTTCTCGATCGGGAGCGCGCGACGGGTCCTCCGGGCAAACCGGGATCTCCAGTGGCAAGCAACTCCGACGGCGCCACGTCTGCGTCGAGGACAGAGGGACGGCGTGCCCTGGCAGCTTGCGGGCCAGCAAGCGAAGTCTCGCGTTCAGATCGGAAGTTCGGTCCCGCCGGACTGGCAGCATTAGTAAGGCGCCAGGTCAGGAGAGGATCGTGAATGAACTGCGATACGATTAGCTTGGAGGATTCAAGACATGGACTGGGAGAAGAAACATACCGCTTCCAAGACAGCCATCACGCTGTCCTTGTTGTCTCGCAAGACTCTCATGACATGCTCGCAGGTGATACGGAAGCTTCCCTCGATGTTGCTGACTTCCATGGCGTAGGTGAGCATGCGGGTCAGTCGGAACGGCACACGCTCTGGGTATTTCTCGCGTTTCATAGCCACTTCGAAGCAGTCGCCAAAGTCGATGTGGATAATCTTGCCCGTCACGCGGTCGAGCATGAGGTTAGACGGATGACGGTCACCAAGACCGAGAATGTATCCAACCATCGACATGACGCCCAAAGAGCGTGTGTAATTGGTGCGGCGCTCTAGCCATGCCTCTGAACTCTTACTCTTAAGCCACAATACCCGATAGAGATCCTGGCCAGTAGTATTGTCCAGTGCATAGCCGAACACTTCAACCTTCTGCATGAGAGTGAGGTTGTCGTAGTCGGGAGCCATCTGGAGCATGATGCGATGCTCAATATTAAGGAGAATCTTCCTGCTTTCACGGTATTCCCTTATTAGCACGTGAAGAGTGTCACTGTTGGGCACCCAACCCAGCAGACCCGAGTTTTGCGACAACGGGATGGCCGGATATCGTTGGATGTTTAAGTGACGCTTATAACATTCAGAATCGTTCGCCAACAAGGTATTGCACAAGCCGAACAACTGCATAACTCGTTCGTCTTGGCGAATATCCTCGTGGCCCTTGAGCAAAAAGGCGTATGAAACACCATCGCTGCCGCTGATATTGAGCTTGCGAGGCCTCTGCTTACTATTAATAACAGTAAAGGTACCCTCAAACTCCATGATGCGGACAATTGGTTGACCACTGCGGTAAGTTCCAGGCACAGCAAGATCAAGATCCTTGGCGGCCAGTAGCTTAGGCGAGCAGTAAGGCAGCTCAAGCGTAGTGAGCTGGGGTAACTGTCGTGAGATGCGCCGGAATACTTGATAGTAGAGATCCCAAGCCTGATTGAGATCATTGACGTCTCTGCTGGCCTCGTACTGACGGCACCATTCGCGAGCCTCGGTAAGATCTCTGCCAAAGGCTTGTGTAAAGGAGATCTCGCGAAGAGTCTCTGGACCGCGCTCGAGCTGATCATGAAGAGGCTCGAGGGTGGCAAACATGCCTTCGATGTTATGATCACCAAAGTATAGTCGCGAGGCTTCCTCGAGACCCTCGTGCCATTGTTCATGCCAAAGAACCGCGACCCTGATAAGCTCGTGGCTGACAATGTCGGCTTGGGAAACGAGGTTGGCGCTGTGTTGACGCATACTATCCATAATCTGAGCAGCAGACCTCGAACGGCGGGTGTTTTGCGAAGATTTCATCGCTACCGTCAGTGGGTAGACCAGCGCCTGCGGATGAGCCCTACCAACATCTGCGAGGAGGCTATGAATCGACTGTTGAACGCGGCGCGTCGGCTGGTTGATTCGAGCGATGAGTTGAGGAATGACTTCCAACCAGGTGTCGACGCTGACATTGGTGAATCCTTCAGTGACGGCAGCATTAACGTCGGCACTGGCACCATGCGTGAACCACAGTGTCAGGAGGCGGAGCGTGTCCTGCAGAGAGCTTCCCGCAGACAGCGCGATTGACTTGAAGAAGCCTCTGACAGCCGGAACCACATGCTCAACAACCATGTGATCAGTTCTCTCACCACGAGTAGACAAGGCCTGGACAATCTCAAAGTTGGCCAGAGCCCAAGCATGCCAAGCCTTGTACCAGCGCGGGTTGTACTTAGTAGCCTGCGAGTACGAAGTCAAGATATCCTGGACGTGCTCGTACTGCCAATTCTCCTTGTTCAAGTCGATGAGCCATTCACCCTGGCGCAGGTAGCACTTGGCCAACAGGACGGTCTGGTCGTAGAGCGCCTTTTGAGTCTGAGGGTTCATCAGACTGGGGTCGATCTGGTGCGGGAATCCGTAGTCACTAGACAAGTCCATTCCGTTGGGAGCCTGTGCCGTAAGATGCGCCTTGGTCGCCTCGTAGCGGTGCGCCGAGTCGTTTGTAAACTTGCGCAGGCAGTACAGAGTACGCTCAGCAATACCAGAGGTACGGAACGCAGGCTGCTGACCGACTTCCCACTCGTACTTGAGCATGGCGTAGATAACCTGCGATGGAATGTTTCGCGGCATGGCGGCGTTCGGCTGCTGTCTCTCGTTCCAGTAAGGAATTAACGTCTCCAGCGGAGCCTCGACACCAATGATGGACTTGAGAGACTTTTCGGCCAGGCCCATGCGACCAGACTTGCGGCAGAGGTTGGCAAACTTGATCCACATGTGCATGTTCTCCGTGGGCGTAATGACGAGGTTGCGAAGACGAAGCATTCTCTGCCAAACCTCCACGTTGCGCTGGCATCCCTTGAGTCTCGTCTCCCAGGTGCGCCTCATTGTCGCCTTCTTTTTGTCGTCCGTCTGCTTGTAGACGATGAGCTCTTCCAGCTCGGCCAGCATTTGGACTCTGACCACGACCTGATACGCGCGATTGTACGACTCACTAACCAACGCACTGAGCTCGGTATCAAGTCCCTCTCGAGCTTGCTGGACGCAATTGACAGCTTCCCTAAACTGATTGCGGTGCAGGGCGAGAATAGCGCCAAAGAAGGAACGATCAGTAGAGTAACGCTTCATGGATTGCAAGTAGTTGTCCATGGAATCCCACTTGCTGAGGCCCCATGCGGCGGCTGTTGCGAGCGGCGCAATGAGGCGCTGTACGTCGGGCGACGAGTTGGCCCAGGTTGTGCCTGCAATACCAGCAAGAGCTTCCCACTCGCCGAGAGCGTGTAAACAACGCATTTTACCCATAATAATCTCGACAGGAACGGGCTTGTCTTCCGGAACTTCCGACTCGCGCTTCGAGTAGAAAGCAAGAGCTTCCTCCCATCTCTCCAGCTTTTCGAACCAAGTCTCTCTAAGTTGAATTCCCTCTTTGTAAAGTTGTGCTTTACGGAGAATACCGATGGCTGCGTCAGACTGCTGGAGTTGGTTGTTGATCACGATAAGAGCTTCAACCGCACCGCTGCTCTGGTCCTGCAAGAACTCCAACTCCTTGTAGTGAAGTGCCTTGGCGTAGGCGTGGCATCGAGCAGCTTCCCGACCGAGAACTCTGATATCGATGGGCAGGGCCTTGTCGTCGTGTTCCATAAACTCGGCGAGGTTGAGTAGGAGGCCGAGCAGATCAGGAGGTACGTTCTCCGACTTGATGGCGCTCTCGATGTTTTGAATCAGCTCGTCTTGAAACTGTTCGTAGAGCTCGCTCCAGCAGGACACGAAGGCGGAGTTGAACAGCTCGCGGGCCAGCGGAAGGTATGAGCTAGCGAGGGCTGCACACGCACGGAGCGCATGGTTGGGTGATTCGGTGAGTAGGGTCGTGGAGAATCTACGAAGCCATTCCTGCCAATCCTCCTTGGTTGACTTGCCCTTCGTATCCCACGCCTGCTTGAGATGAATGGCATTCATCTCCAACTTCTTGGCACCCAGATCCGCAAAGGCTGCCTGGTCATCGACCCGGTCGACAAAACGGTCACCGCCGCCGAGATCCTGCGGGAGCACTTCGCCCTTTTGGAGCTTGTTCACAAGCAAGTCATAGTTCTGGTGCTGGATCTGGTGCAGCGCGAGAACCTTGTTGACCGTGCCCATAAAGTGAAGATAGTCTTTGCCGAGTTGCTGAATCAGGGCGCATAGCGTATCTAATGCTGCGATCCGCAAGGCAATATCCCCACTGCCGAGGATTCGGGTGAGGGGATGAATAATCTTCGCGGCATAGTCGTTCAAGTTGACCTGGTACGTAATCTTGCCAATTGTCTCGATCGCCTGCTTTCTCAACGGAGGGGGCTGGCCTTGCTTCTCGAACGTCCTGACAATAACAGGAATGATCAAGTGCATATATTCCTCGGCACTAGATCCGAAGACAAGAAAGGCGTGGAGAACCTTTTCAGAAGGCGTGCGCCGGGTGGTGGTATCCTTCTCCAGCACGCCGAGCATGAGAGGCAGCAAGCCCGCAAGGTAAATCTTGAACTCGCCCTCCAAGGAACGAGAGATGGCCTCCACCAGGCTCATGATGGTCGACTGTAGGTTGGTCGTGGTGTTCCAGAATTCCTGACAGATCTCGACAATCTCAGGCAAGAAGTTGCGAATGTGCTGTCGGACAATTGACACCAGGGTAGCCAGCTGACTGAAGTACGAATCCAGGCGAGTCTTGTCTGCGGCACGGATTACACCCAGGAAGGCAGGGATGATTCGATCAAGGAAGGACACACACTCCAAACCAAGGGTGCGGAAGATGTTCATGATTGCCTCGATAACAGATGCATGATGACTCGAGAGGGAGTTATCCTTGAGGATCTGCAGGAGAGCATTGATGACGACTGTCGGAAAGTACTCCTTGCTGGATGGTGTGAGGCCAGTCATCATGAGAGAAATGTCCGTCATTTGGGTGGTCTCAACACGTCTCTGAGCATCCGGCCGACGCTGCTCCACTTGCTGGTACTTGTAGGGGTCCAAAGCTCCCAGGATACCCATCAGCTTGATGGTTTCCTGTCGAAGAGGTCCGCGTTGGCCTTCTGTACGAATGATGCCTTGGAGTAGCTCCAGGAGCTGCGGGTATTCCAGATAAGGCTCAATGACATATCCGGAGTTGCTGGCCAGCTGGCCAAGAGCATGCAGCGCAGCCTCGCGCTTGTTGTTTGAGCTCTGATCCTGTAGAGCTTCAATGATGAGAGGCATCAGCTTGTCCTTGTATGGCAACACTTCCTCGCCTCCGACAGTGGCAAGCTCGCCAATGGCCCTCAGGATCGTTGCAGCCACAGCAGCGCTGGGGTCGTTGGCCTTGGGCAAGAGGACGGACATCATTGGGTCGACATATGGCTTGACCAGTCCTTGGGCGTTTTGGACCAACAAGCTGAGTAGCTTGGCACTCTCCTCTTTGTTTCTCGCAACATCAGAGAACTCAAGCTCGGTGAGAAGCTGGATAAGGGTCTTGCGCAATGAGGGGATGACGTATGCCGGATTGTATCGGGCAAGACGACCAATAATCGAGATTGCAACCTCTCTGATAGCAAAGACTTCATCGTTGAGAGCAAAGAACAAGGTGCGGATGTTCTCTGCCTTGGCCAAATGCCTATCGAAACGCTCGTCGAGGGCAGCAAGGACTGTCCGTCTAATATTCGGCTCAGGGTCCGATACGCCCACAGTAAGCAATCGCTCTATCACGTCGCCAACGACCTGGAGTGCATGAAAACTAGTCTGGTTGACAATGGGGTCGCGCACGTAAAGCTGGCAGCAGGTAAGAGCAGCAGCCTCTCTTGTCTCTGGATCTTCATCCTCGACGTACTTCACAGCGACATCACGGACAAACTCATTGAGGACGTGTCCCGTGAAGTCAAAGCTGCCAAGGGTGTTAAGTGCAAGCTTGACCTCTGCTTTGCGATGCTCATAGGCCAAAGGATCTTTTGAATCCTTGGGCACAGCGGGCACAGCTGTAAGTGTGTTTGGGTGAGGGGCTCCCAGGGGCTTGAAAGGTTCTCCACAAAGGACCATGCTGAGCATATCGAGCAATCGGTTCTGGATGGTATCCTTGGCCGGCGGGATGTAGAAAGCCATATCGACGAGGGCCTGCGTCAGTTTTGGTGTCAGGTCGCATTCGAAGATCGGGTCGAGGAGAGCCTCCATGTATTTGCTGAGGGTCTGGCCAACGGCAACGGCGAGGCGACTTATGCACTCGAACACTGCGTCTACCGAACCTCTCTTGCGAGCTGCCAAGCTGAGCCCTTCTCTGACGTGGGTCATAACACCGTCAAGATACGGGGCGATGGCACTCTTGACCGAGTTTGCGATGTTGCCGATAGCAAGGAAGGCGTCGTTTCTCTCCTTGTCCTTTTTCAGCATACCCGAAAGGTACACCATGAACTTGTGGAGGTAACTTCGGTCAAACTCTGCAGGAGAGTAGCTCGCAAGGTCGGGGATGAGGAGGACGACAGTCTTGCGGATGGTGACATCGCGGTGGTCCTTGTAGCGCAGGACGATTTCGCAGGCTTCGGGGTAGTGATCCTGCATGAACATACCACCTTGTTCCAGAAGCTCCTTCAACATAAGAAGAGAGGCGTGGATGTACTCGACGGTGCCGTGCTGAAGCCCGCGCATAAGTTCGGCGTAAGCCTTCTCCATCCACGTCTGCTTGAGTTCCTGGTCTCGCTCTCTAATGATCCGGAAGCATGCGGCGACGGTTTCTGCGGAGGTGGCGCGGATGAGATGGCGGTTGTCTCTCAAGCTATTCCAGATGAGGTCCAAGACCAAGCCGACATAGTTGTACATGAGTGTAGGTGCCTGTCTCGCAAGCTCGCGCAAGACAAGAGCGGCACTGTATCGGCGTTCCTCGACTCTTTCGCTCTGCAGCCATTCGAGGGCCATTTGGGTTTCGGACTCGACCAGCTCGCTTATCATAGAACCGCCCGGTCGGCACATTTTTCCCAGAGCGATCGCCGCGGCCTGCATGGGGTTGATATCCTTCCCACGCAATATGGTTTTGAGGTTCTGGTTGAAGCGGGCAAACATTTTTGTCGATTGCTCGGAAACTTCGATGTCGACGAGGGCATCGAGGGCGTAGACGCCGCCCAGGCGTTCGGAGGAGTCATTTCCGTGGGAGATGAGCTGGGTGATCTTGTTGTTGACCTGACCGTAGATGGTGTTGAATTGATCGAGGGGAAGGTCTGCAAAGGTGGGCTGTCAGCTCGCTGTCGCGCAAATGCCATGGTGCCGAGAGGGGATGGAAGGCTTACCTCGATGACAGACCAGAACCAGCTCTCTAAGCTGCAGCGCTGCACGCTTCCTGACTTCGTCTGAGGATCTTTGAGCTGGTTAGAAGCTGCGCAAAAGGGGAATCGATCTTGATCTTGACTCGGCGTTGGAGATGGGGATAAAGGGAAAATACCGAGACCTCAAGTCCCTGACAAGGTTGTCAAGTCGCTCGAGGGCGATCTGCTGTTGGGTCGCCATGGCTCACTGGCTGGCGCACCCGAGCGTTCGAGTATCAGAATGGGAGAAACATCGACTGGGTATAGGAGGAATCGGATCGGATCGAGGGTTTCTGGGGTTCGTGGTGCTCAGCGCTCGTTGTTTGGTGCTTGTTCGTAGTGGGTGATTGTCAAATGAAGAGTCGCGCGCGATGGAATGGCACACAAAGAGGGGATTGCCAAAGTGACAGCTGCACCAAGTCCCACCGTTCGTCGCGATACGAAGTGGTGGAGGTGAAGGAGAAAGGTAGTAGTGCTTGGGTTGCACAAACAAGGTATGTGATGAAGGAGGCCTTTGGAGATGGAAGTGACGACGGGAGGTTCAAAAGATGAATTGACCAGGCCAGGGCAGTCTGCAGTCTGCAGTGACGGAAAGTGCGACACGGGAACGGAGGGTCAACCATGGGGGGGAGCAGCGGCGTAAGAACGGAAGGTACCTTGATGCACAGTTCCCACACAGTACGTTCCGGCTCTCTTGAGCTGCCCTAATTCGACCTTGCCCCGCTATACTCCGCACTGTTCGGCCAGTCTCAGCCCCACCGTGGCACCCTCATTCCTAAACCAATTGCCCCGAAGCTTCAGCGGCTGCAGCCTGCGATGGGTGGTGGCTTTGGTGGGTGGGAGTCTCTCGGTTGACCTTCCCTCGGTTGCTACCCCTGTAGCTTCCCATTCCTAATACTGCGTAGGTACCTAAGGTGCTAAGGTGCCTAGGTCCCGTACTGGACCTGTCCACCTCACCGGTTCCGTCCCCCCGGTTTCTTATCTTATCGTTCAGAAATGCGCATCAAGGTGTTTCTCGTCGCGACTTACCTTACCTTAGGTTCTTGGATCAAGACACCACCCCGAGATTCAACATCACGACTCGCGCAAATCCGACAGTAGAACACCAACGGCAAGACACAAGCAGTGAGACCGCTCTGCTCGAGATCGCGATAATTGCGGCATTCGCCACTCTGACTTCCGCAGTCTCGTCCACCCCTCCCAATTCCATCATCCCTCCTCCCTCAACCACTCTTCACCATGGGTAACGATGGAGGATCCATTCCTAAACGCCGCGAGCTGGTCAAGGAATCCGCCCGCGCCCTCACTGTGAGTGAGCTAAAGGCAAACGTCCTCGAGTCCCTCGGTCACGCCTGGAGCAACGATCCTTTGTCGAATCAACCTCTCAACAAAGAGAACATTGTGTCGGACTGGCGCGGCCGCCTATATAACTACGAATCCATCCTCCAAGGTCTCATGCCATCCGACGATAGCACCGAGTCGCCACCATCCAATCCCGAATCCCAAGAACTCACATTTGCTTCGACCGGCATCAAGTCGCTGCGCGATATTGTCAAGCTCAAGTTCCACAAGCATACACCACCAGGCACCAAGAAGGATGTCTGGGTCTGTCCTATTTCTCTCAAGGAGCTCGGCCCACAAGTTAAGTCCGTTTATCTGGTACCATGCGGGCATGTGTTTGCCGAGGCTGCTATCAAGGAGATTCAAGAGTCAGCATGTCCAGAGTGCAGTGAGGAGTTCAAGAGCGAGAACGTGGTACCAATCCTGCCAACCGAGGAGCGCGACCTCAGGAAACTGGTGCAAAGAATGGACGATTTGACCGCTACGGGACTTACACACGGCTTAAAGAAAGACAAGAAAGCTAGCGGCAAGAAGAAGCGTAAAGCAGAGGATGATGCCAAGGAAATTGGTAACGGCGACAAGCCCGAGAAGAAAAGGGCTACGGATGATGCAAAGGCTGCAAAGAAGGAGAGCAAGACGAGCAACATCAACAATCCAATGGCTGCATCATTAACAGCCAAGGTCTTGGCTGAACAAGAGGAGCTCAGCAGGCGGAGAAAGATGGCATCATCAAGAGGTTGATTCTGTCCCAGCTGGAAAAAAAATGCCATGCTGTAACGCAAATGAACAAACAAAGATGATACCCCCCGATTCCTGTTTCATGTTCCATGCTGCACACCCTACGCGAAACTTAGAGAGCACCATTCGCAAGTCCCGAAAAACGTTTTGGCCATTCCTAATGCATCCTTTCTACTCAGTCTAAGGCAGACGAACCTGACGCCAAGCTAAGCAGACCCAATGCTGAATTCTTCCTAGACACCCGCTGCGTGACGTTGCTGCCTTTACAGCTCATCCTTGCCCTTGGGCGTAGGAGGCTCAAGGAGCTCGTCACAGGCGGCAGGAGTGCCCACCTCCATCTTGTAGACGCACTTCTCCGACTCCGTGACCTTCCACAGCTCCTCCGTCTCACTGCAGGCCAGCCAGACATCCGTACGTCTTTGAGGGCCATTCCAGCAACCTTGGCCGTTCTCGTACCGCATGACCATGCGGAGGCCCTTGCCGAGGCTCTTGCCATCGACGCGCTCCTCGTCATCAGCCATCTCCTTGTCGATGCGAACAAAGTTGCCCATGTTAGTGTGACCGCCGCCCTTCTTCGACTTCTGGTTGGTCTTGTCCATCCAGCAGAGCTCGTATTCGTACTCGCCAATCTCGGTGCTGACGCACTTGTCCCTCAAGACGCGGAAAATGTCATCAGTGCCGTAGTCCTTCTCCAGATCCTTCTGCTCGGTCTCCAGTTGGCGCTTCTTGTCAGAGAGATCGTTGTTGGCCGAGTTGAATGCCTCGCGGGCAGCCTTAACCAGGCGAGACTCGGCACCACCGTTGTTGTTGTCAGCAATCAGGCCGTTCTCGATCATCCAGACTCTGAAAGACAAGAGTTTGCCGTGGATGAACTCGCGGATGCCCTCGGGGAGGTAGGCCTCGAAGTTGTAGACTAGGCATGGTCAGTCATATTTTTCACCATAAATCTTGTTCAGGGGTCTCGCATACGGATGTCAGTGTCAGAAACATCATCCTCCTCGAACTCCTTCCAGTTGATGCCTGAAGACTCGTTGTCCTCGACCAGGACCTCCTTGATGTCGGCCTCGAGGCCATCGGGCAGAGGGTCGTTGGCAAGGTTGGCAGCGTAGTCCTCCCAGCCCTTGACGGCGCGCTTGACACCCTCATCGTTGAAGTTTGGATTGTGCTCCTCCTTGAAGCGGCTGAGAATACCCTCAAGCTCCTTCACCTTGCTCTGGAGCTCGTCGCGGTGGGCAACGACATCCTCAAGTGTCTCGCGGAGCTCGGTGACACGAGTCTTGGCCAGGTTGAGCAAAGTGCCGAGCTTTCCGCCGGATCCCTCGCCCTTGACAATCTTGCCCTTTTCAGAACGCTCAATGTCGTGCAGCTTTTGCTCGAGCTCCTCCTTTCGGGTCTCGAGACCCGCGACCTCGTCCTTCAAGCTAGTCACCTTTGCTTCGACACGACGGCGGAGCTCCCTAGACTCCTTGGCCATCGTCTTGCGTCTCTTAGCAGCCTTGTCGATGGCGTCCTTGCGCGCAGATTCAACGCGACGATACTCCTTTCCGATCTCGGCACACTTGTTGGCGCACTTGAGGCCTCCAACCTTGCTGTACTCCTCGCTTCCGTCGCAGCAGACGTCGTAATCGCAATGGCCGTCGTTGACGAACATGAAAGGCACGTAGGCGCCAATGTGGCCTTCATTGGCACACCAGAAGCCTGGAAGAGCATTGGAGGTATTGGTCGTGCCCGTCAGGGAGCCGGCGAAGGGCTGCTGAGGGGAGAGGGGGTCGAGGTGCGCGCAGGCAGCGGTGCCAGGCTCATCGGAGCCATCAGGACAGTCGCAGCTATTGTCGTTGACCTGGCTGAAGCGAAGTTTGATTTCAGGGTGGCCTATGCACTTGAAGGAGGGCTTGAGCTCGAAGAACTTGGCGACTACAAGGAATCATGTTAGTGATAGATCATGGAGCTTCAAGACAAAGCTTTGGGCCAATTGGTCAAGTAACAAAGAAAGAGGAATGTTTTCGGGAAAGAGAACTTGTTCCATTTCTCCCATGTGGACTTGAACTGGCCCGAGTGCTCCAGTTGGGTGACACTTGGATGGCCGGCTGCCGACTGATACTCACATTCGGGACCGACACCTCTAGGCAAGCTAGCTGCAGCGATGGGCGCAGCAGCAGACACAAAGGTGCCCAAAAGCACCATGCCGTAGCCTTGACGCATCTTGATGGTTCTCAAGATATCGAATCAGTCATCAATACGTGCGTTTCGATCGTTGTTGTGGGATTTGTTATGGTTGTGAAGCTATCCAGATCCGATCAAAAGTGACAGACTGGAGGGTTGGAAAGGTGAGGTATTGTACACTACCTTACGGAGAGGAAGGTACGGGGCTACTTCGTGGAACTTCCAGCTCACCCAAAACACCCAAGGTGGGTTTGACTGACAGGGGTTTCGGAGCTGGCAACGGGCAGCTGCAGAGACGGTCACGTGTCAGCACCTCTATCAGCGGTACTGTCTGCCCCACCGGCACTTATCACTATGAATTCTGATTGGAGACTGCCGCCGGCGTTCAGGAAGGAGCTCTGATCACTGAGGAGCGGGCAGGAGCGATACGTACCTACCCGCAGAAGGCGGTACGTATCTTACCTATTCAGATACCCCTCCATCGCGGGGCACAATGACTTTGCTGCATTTTTGGTCGTCTTGAATTTTCGTAGTCTAAACATCTTCAATATCGGAGCAAACCTCCGCCTCGATCACCACCGAAGCCTGCAAGGTGTTTGCGAGACACACAGGCCCGATACCATGGCTTCCTCAAGCTCCTCCACTGCACCAGGAGCTCTGAATGCTCTGTCCGACACAGCTGTCGCCTTGATGCAGCAGTTGGAGGCTGTCCTCCAGAACATCAACAGTGGCAAAGACACTCCTCAGCAGACTGATACCTCGTCCGTCGATGCCTTCGCTCTCGCTCGTGATTCAGCTTCTCTGATCAAGGCGCACTCAACCAAGATCTCCGTTCTCATCATCAACGAACCCTTCACACCCTCGGCTGTCATAAAAGTCCTCCGAGAACTCGTCGGCGGCCCGATTCCCGCCATCGCCACTGCAGGTCAGGCTTGTGACGCAGACCGATATACGGCTACTGTGCGGAAGGATCTGGCTTGGAAATGTTACACAGTACTGAAGGAGCTCCGCGGTCTGGTTGAAAAGATCCCTAGGGATGGCAAGATTCTGTCAACAGCGCAAAAGTCAGGCTCCACGGGTGCACCTGGCAAGGGCAGCATGGCCGCCACCGGTGTTATTTGGTCGGCATGCGACGATCTGGTGCAATTCTCCACCGGCGGTATCGGCGGCTGCTTCATCAAAAAGGTTGAAGAGTTCAGGGCGACGCTGAAGGACGTCATGGAGGAGCTCAAGGAGTGGGGTGACGAAGAGCCGGAAGACGACGAAGAAGACGACGACGATGACGATAATGCCGTAAATGATGCGGACCACGACTCGGCCCTCGGTTCCATGATGCCCTCGGCGCAGGAGATGATTGACGACATGATGGCGAACCAGGGCACGATTCCTCGCGACGACCCCGACAAGATCCGCGAGCGTCTCGAGTCCTGTCTGAAGCGCGTGAGACTGACAACGCTGCTCTATCAGGCCATCATCAAGCGACGACTCAAGACACTACCCTCTCTCCCGGCCGAGAACTCGGATATCCCCAAGCGCCTGGACGAGTCGATGCGGGTCCTCAGGAAACTCCCGCACATGTTCGACGAGCTTGCCGGCGCATTCTACGAGCTCTCACCTGACGAAATCGATCGGGTAATGAAGCTGTGTTTCGATGAGATCGTTGGGCTTTCGGAACTTCTCAAGTCACCTTGGACTGGGGAAAGCGATGAGTTTTCCCAGTGGGTTGGCAAGTTCCAGGCTGAAATCAAAAAGGGTTGAGCCGCCCGATTCAGCCTGCACACACCCAACCATATGTTCGTATTCAGCTACACACGGGAGCTAGCGCCTCCTCGCCCTTCATCCGCCACTTCCACGCGGGTGTGAACTTGCCTTGCGTCTTGCTAAGATCTGGTTGACGAGCATGAAACATGTTCAGTTCGCCTTGCTTCATAGCTGCGACGAGACTTTGATTGGTCAGTTGACACCAAGCTGACTGTCAGTCGCCGCTCGTGAGGGTGCCAGTCTAAGACATTGTGACTTGGAGTCCTTGAGGGGAAACATCACCTGTTGGTGTGGGGGAGCAGCGCGGTCACGAGAAGACAGACAGCCAGTCATCCGTCGCTTTGTGTAAATATTGCACATGGCCTGCCAGCCAGCTGCCTGGTTACAATACGCCGTAGATACAACCTTTATAAAGTCGCCGGGTCCCTATAGCAGAGATGAATATCATAATCAAGATATGCACATAGGAATGGATCCGGAAAGTGGACCAGGCAACGCGCCAGGCGTACCCAAGAGCGACCGTGGTCTCAAAATTGCTGTACGATTCACTTACCCTTATTCTGTATAAGGTGATCATCTTGCGCTGACGCAGTCTAGATTATTGCTGTGACTTTGAGTAGCAAGATTGCGCACATCGCCACCGACATCCTGACCCTTCCATATAACCGCTTTTATCAGCAAAACACGTTGCTACCGATATTAGCCATCGCCAAAGCTGTTGAAGATCGCGAATCCGACGAGGAAATTTCGGCACAACTGAAGCGATGGCGAGATAGAAAGTTGAGCGAATTTCAACTTGTTCAAGTTGCTGTAAGTCTCCAACGCCTTCGCTTTGCGTGATCCTGTACTCACCCCTCACAGAGCACCTTAATCTCAGCTGCCGTCATCGGGTGCTTTTCATGGCCGCCTCCCGACTCATTGCACTGGCTCAGCCCAGCCTTTTGGCACGCGAGCATCTCCTTCTCCCTCTTCTCCATCCTCCTCGCTGCCTCGGAGCAGTTCATCTTCCAGACTCTCCATCGATCCCCGACGCCGCGTAACGTTGACAAAGACCTCGCCATGATCCTTTATATACGTCGCAGCAGGGTCATCGAGCCTATGCACTCGCCACTCGAAGAAGTGCCTCCCATCCCGCAGATCCGTGCCATCAAGATCAAGAAGAAGGGAGGGTGGATCCCAAAGGAGATGCCGTTTGTAGAGGTTCGGTGGAATATGGTCTTTACGTGGCAGGCGCCCATGATGTTGATGGCGTACTCGGCCATCTGCTTCCTCGGCGGATTGACGGTGTACGTTTGCGCGCCATTGTATGACGGTCAGGGATGGGTTGGAGCAAGCAAGGTTTCATCACCCGGTCCGCTCTTGTTCACGAACATCACTGACCAAACCAGGCCGCCGTGTTTTACCTCGTCAGCTTCTTTTTGTGTGGCATCACTTTCATCTGGTGCGCATTCTGGGCATATCGGTTTGTCGACTTGGAGGATCCCTAAATGCTTCGGTCGCCGTTGCATGCAACATGAAAAGGCATGAAAATAATGTGAGCTGGGGTCAGATGCTGTAGGTACCATCCGATGCTAGCCACGCAGTCGCCGAATGACTCACGCCGTCCCTGGAACACACCTTGGTTGGCGACAATTTAGACTGTATTGAAGTACTTCATAACAGCGCTTTAGACACATCACCAGATAGACTCAACATCTTAATCTAGAAACCAATTCTGACAGCATACAGGCACTATTCTATCCAGCGTGCTATCTCCTATCTGTCACAAATCATTCAAGAAGACATTGAGAAAGATGTCTTGCTCCATCGAAGAGATTGTCAAACACTATGAATTTGATCCTTCAATCATTCAACGCATCGCAACGCGAACATCCAAACCTGCACTCTCCATCGAACCCCCAAACCCCGAGTGGCCACAACAGTTCCAAGACATCAAGTTTCTCATAGAGAACGCCCTTGGTCCTGTAGCCGTCAGCATAACCCATGTCGGCTCGACATCGGTGCCAAACCTCCCCGCCAAGGACGTCATCGACATTGACCTCGCCGTCGAGAACCCGACGGATGAGGCCGCCTACGCGCCCGCACTTGAGAAGGCGGGGTTCCAGTTCCTCACGCGCGAGCCCGAGTGGCACGAACATCGCTTCTTCGCCATGTACAGGCCCTTTTCCTGCAATCTACACGTCTTCAAGGTCGGGACAGCCGAGTTGACCAGACATCTCATCATGAAGGAGTGGTTGATTGAACATGACGATGACAGGGATCTGTATGCAAAGACCAAGACAGAGGCCGCAGGCATGAGTAATTCGCTGGGTGAGACTGTGATGGAATATAACTTCAGGAAAGAGAACGTCATCCGTGGTATCCTTGAACGGGCATTCAAGGCCAAAGGATATCTTCCGTAGGTAAGCAGGTTTGTCGTTTGAGATGAGCTAGTGTAGGTCCGTTGCGGAAAGGCAAACAACAAGTGGGAGAAATGTTTCAATATGACACAGCGATTCCATAGTGTGTACTCCCCGTGATATGTAGGGGAATACACAAGCGGAGGTATTTGACAGATCGCTTCTGATACGGCAGGGGCCTGGGATTCGGGAATAAGATTGACTATTTGAGTTCTGTATACCTGCCGTATTTTTCCGTGAGATACTCGGCCACAAGTCTCCCCATGGGCCCATCCTCCGTCACAATTCTCCCCTTCGAAAGCAGCAGTCGGGAGCATTCCAGGTGAGTAAAGTGAAACCTCATCTAATCTTTCTCATATAATGGGTTCCTCTAGATCACATCAAGCAAACATGGGAACCGGTCCAGGAAGACGCCGAAAGACAGGCAAAAGCCAGGCAGCCTGGATCAACGCCTGCGCAATACAATCTCAAATAGATGGCGCGGAGGAGTTCGACCGACTGATGCAGGACGCGAGGGAATTCGATATGTCCGCAATAGGCTTTAGTCAATCGAGCATCTTAACCCCGGAGCAACAAGACCGAATCGTTAAGGACTACCGCATAATTTCTCGCATCTTCAGAAAGGTTCGAGATGGCGTCCCTGAGGATATATTGGATAAGCCTCGCTTATTAGCGCCATTAGAGTGCGGGAGATCTTACACCTCCAATGCCCTTTAGTGAGTCATTCGTCATTACCTCTCTTTTACTGCCAACACCAAAGTTTCTAGATATGATACATACTGTTTAGTTTCTTAAACGACATTTATCTAGTACCGCGAGGCCTTTCTATTCTTAGTTACCCTAAAGTACGGCGACCGTAGTATTAAGCTGCCTTCAGTGTGCTATGGTTTTAGCCAGATAACAGAGATGCTATGTACACTGGTAATCGAGAAGAAGCTCGTCCAGCTCAAATCTAAACCAGGCGATTAGGTCCGCATCGGCTTAGATGACATCCGTTAGCTCATCGACATAGACATTCCAGGAGACAGGGAGCATCGAGCTTTTGGGGCAATATTACTTCACCATCTGCCTTAGAAGAGCGTGTGCTGTACGCCCAGACTCCTTGGGCCCCTTAGCTAACGACAAGTTTAAGACTAGCAAGGCCACCGATGGACTGCCCTTCTGGCTGGGAAAGATTGCCATCTCATCCGTGGCCATCAAGAGGGAATTTGGGCTATTCGTTTGACCATCCGCAACCTCAATGACAAAGGGAACATGAAACCCTTACGTTCACTCAGCGCATGGGGCTTACGCCTTTCCCTATCAACATGGTATTTGATAATACCACTCTCCATGCCCTTCCCTTGTCCGTTTCTGTGTGCCATAACTTGCGACAAAAGAAATTTGTCGCAAAAATGACGCCGTTAATTGCTGCCCGCAATTAACGCCATATACACTACGACAAAATTTCTTGCCAAGCCAGTGCCGCATGCACACTTGCTTCGCGCAGAATACTGCTAAGAGGCTTCTCGCTCCAGTCCGTGTCGCTAGATACACAAGATATATGATCTTCGCAAGTAATGAGAATGATCTATAGGTCCACATCGGAAATCATGAGTACTAGCTCACTTGACGGGAGTAAGGTGTTCAAACTCAACTTTCCTTCACTCAAAGCGAGTGGATAATCAAACTTCATCGACAACGAGTCACGCTGAATGCCGATCTTGGAAATCTCCTGGCTCCACATCATCTGCTGCTACTTACATGTATTTACTACTCCTATTATTACTCATCTTCTTCGGTATTGCCACAACAGAAAGACCAACAAGGAACCAAAAAGATGTTTGTAAGGCCAAAAACTGATCGTGGCCTACTTTGATTAAGAGAGGCTAGTAGGCAGTTGGCTAAGTAGATGTTTCGTGTATGTCGGCAGTGTACCAGTTCCAGTCAGCTCTCCAATTTGCCAGACAGCTTAGCCGACAATGCTCAACGACTTGCTGTGGATTACGAATTCTGCGGTAAATGACGATCTGGCCTTGGTCATTAGATTCCACACCCATATAGATTGTCATAAAGCTTCTTCGATCGCAATGGACCAATCGAAAGATCATGGACATAAATATCATGCTACTTACGCGGTATCGCCCAAGGACGGCTCTTCATGCCTTGCCGTAATAACTCCATACGACTCAGCCGGCACAGTGAAGTCCAAATGGCTCTTGAGCTCATGGCTATGTAAGAGAAACGTCGCCTTTTGACGAAGTGTTGAGTACAAGCCCCCCAACTGTTTTCAACCGCTCTTTTGTTATTTCACAGGGCCCTCTCAAGAGCTGCGACAGAAGTCTAAGTTGTCTGTGTTAGGATTACAGGAATCTAGACATACCATCTTCCCACCAAGACGTGGCTTGAGGCATGCGTCAAAGATTACACCCAGTGCTTGGATGAAAAGAATCAGATCAATTTTGCCTTGATGGGCTCGAGGGTCAATAGCAACTTGTTTCGATACTTCCCAAGCTTTTCCCACCCTAAGGATGTATAATACTTGTAATATACTAAGACCCATCATGTCATTGGTATGGTCAACGAGAGGGAGTCTCATGGTCAACTTTGGTCCCCCATTTCTACCTAATGACAATTCTATGGATCTATGACTAACCCCAGTAAGCTCCGCCTACTTTCACCGATCTTCTCGGTCTGTCCAAGTCCGACGGAGCATGTCTTGCCATGTTCACAAGTAATACGGAGCGGTCGTACAATACTGTATCTGGCCGAATGAGACTACGGCCCACTCTTGAAAGCTAACGGCAGCGAATACGCGGCAGTACGGTAGGACCGTTGCGGTTAGTGAGCCTCCCAGCTGTCCGAAGGCCGAAGGTCTTAACAGGACCGAACCGGTGATTTCTCGAATAGTCCGAAGTGTTTCACAGCTATTTCTCCTCATGCTTACAAGCGGCGCGCTTGACTCGGAGCAACCAATGGAAGCCAACAGCTGGCTGGTGCGACCACTGCCACACGGGAATCGGCTCCTAGTCTTGACGTCACTAATGCCACAGCGCTCTCGTAAAGCCCGAAATGGATGTCGGCTTGCGGGCCACACCCATCGCCGAGTTGTCGCGCCCATCGAGATGCCATCACCATGTACATCGCGACGCGTATCGAGCACAACGTTTTAATTCATACTATCCTACTAATGCTATAGATACCCTTCATCACCCAGCAGGTCTGGCTAGTAGAGTGACTTCTTCAAGCAACACAATTTCCAAACGTTCTCATCAGTACGCCGATACACTATCCAACTGCACCACTCCCAATCCCATGTCTTCCCTCAGAGTTCTCATTTCAGGTGGAGGCATTGGCGGCCCGGCCCTTGCGTTCTGGTTGGCGAAGCTTGGCCACGACGTAACCATCCTCGAGCGATCCCCTTCCCTGCGCGTTCAGGGCCAACAAATCGACCTCCGAGGCCAAGGAGTGACTGTTGTGCGCCGCATGGGACTCGAAGGTCTTATACGCGAAAAGGTGGTCAACGAAGCTGGCGTCCGATTCGTCAATGGCAAAGGGAAGACACAGGCTACCTTTGAAGCAAACAAGTCTGGTGTTGGCAAGCAGGGTTTTACATCAGAATTCGAGATTATGCGCGGGGATCTGGTTCGGTTGCTTTTCGATAAGACGACTGCACTGGGAGTGAAGTATTTTTTTGGTGTCAAGATCGAGTCGTTTGAACAGGATGCAGGCTCAGTGACGGTCCATCTGTCAGATGGAACCACGGACACTTTTGACCTGCTGGTCGGAGCTGATGGTCAGGGATCCAAGACGAGACGACTCATGCTCAGCCCCGGTGAGAAGGACCCGTTCCATCCTCTCGGCGTGCATATGGCCTTTTACACCGTCCCGAAATGGAAGACGGACGACAACTACGCCACGGTGTGCGTGTGTCCCAAGAAGCGTGTGCTCTTTTCCAGAAACGACAATCCTGAAACGACTCAGGCATACCTTGCCGTGTGTCCACCAGACAAGGAGACGGAGAAGCTTCTCATCGAAACGGAAAGAAGCCGCGATCTTGGACGGCAGAAGCAGGTGTGGTCAGAGCTGTTCAAGGATGCTGGCTGGCAAGCCGACCGCTTTTGCGATGCGCTCAACGAAGACGGTGTTTCCAACGACTTTTACTGTGTCGAGATTGGACAGATACGCATGGGCAAGTGCTACAAGAATCGTGTGGCCCTTCTGGGAGATGCGGGATATGCACCCAGCGTCTTGACGGGCCGGGGCACAACCTGCGCGTTCATCGGTGCTTACGTGCTCGCTGGCGAGATTTCAAAACACTGCTCGGGGTCGTCAGGAAAGGCGACCGACGGTATTCCTGCCGCCCTCGAGTCGTACAATGATGAGATCTTGGAGCTTATGAAGGAAGTTCAAGACATTGGTTTCAAGCCGTCCTGGATCTACCCTAACTCCTCGTGGGTTATTTCAATTTTGTACACAATCTTGTGGTTGGTGTCAGCTTTGAGGATCGACAAGATTCTCCAGCGACTTCAATCAGATGATGTGCCGGGCTGGCAACTTCCTGATTATTCCGGGCTTGCATATGACGACGAGAAGGAAGCCAAGAAGCTTGCTCATTGAAGGGAGTTGTGGCCAAGCGATGATGAGTTATGGCGCTGTGTCGCGGTCTGACTTGGGTTGGCGTTTATCAGGACTCAGCGGGTGGAGAATTTGTACCATCAAGTTTGTAATATCACAGCTTAACTCCAATCATATTAGCCACTATATATGTTGATGCTTCATGCTTGATTAAAAGTGTAACGTTGGAATGGGGAAGCAAGAGGGTTCGGGGCTTAACTTACCAGAGACAATGTCGTGATACAGCCGTAGCCTCCGCTCCACGATGAATATTGCCACCACTCTTTATCGGGTGAAACGTACACAACTTTAGGACGCATGGCCAATCAGCTAAGCTGTACTCCATGCGGTTTTAACAAGTAGATTGTTTCGCTAATTAAGCCCTAGCAATCCAAATGACTCTATGGAGATGCTGGCTTCTGAGGTCGATTTTTTGCGATTTTGAAAAAAACGAAGGGGTTATCGGCTGTCAGGTGTAACAAGAAGTTAGACTGGGCCCACTTGTGGTTCTCCAGACTAAGAGCGCACACGTTTGCGCTGTCCTTCGCCGTTCCCAGACAAAAATCATCACAACTCCTCCAAATCACAAAAATATCATCCCGGTTGCTGTGTGAAGCTTCACGAATAGTTAGGGACGTTGTGAGGTATTGAACCACACCCGATTTGAACGGATAACCTTGAACGCAATCGCACGTACCCCCTCAAAACAGAGCAGCGAACCGACACGCCTCCCGGGCGTACAGGGCAAAAATGCTGACCCCCACCTGATTTGAACAGATAACCTTTCGATGACATCTCGAGAAACCTCGATCTGGAGTCGAACGCGCTACCGTTGCGCCAGAGGGCCTTGTTGCAACACCTGGCGAGTTGAGCGACTAGACTGGCTTCGACAGGCAAAGCGGAGACGGGAGCGGGGAACACAACTTCAATGGATCTCATACACATATATGCAGGTCGCAAACATGTGGTTTTGATCAGAAAAATCTTGCATGGTTTTTTTTTTTGGAATTATTTCACCCAGATGCCTATGAACGGTGTTTTTTCTATAAGGAACTAATACGCACTAGGACACTGACCAACTTGTAGCCATTTATATCTTAGGCAAAAGGGAAGTGAGTCAACCAAATGCGGAGTTATCATCCCTCTTCCCACATTGTTGCCTCAAACGAGCAGTGAGACCACCCTATCCTCTACCAAAGAGAAGTAAAGTAACCCACGAAGATAGAATCTGCTAGCTAACCACATTCTCGCGCACACACCCCTCTTTGACTACTAGGTTTCTCTGGAATACTACGTAAGTTTCATGTAGTACTGCAAAAAATGACTTGTTGTCCCAGTAGCCGACTTCGTAACTGAAGTCAGAAACTGAAACTCAATTCAAAGTATGTGGCAGTCAGTACCTTCCTGGCACAAAAGCTACGTCTTCAACTCTGAGAGAAATCTTATACGACTAGAACGTTCCATTTCTTGCGTGATACGAAAGACACGAATTTGACCTTGGAGACTTTCACTTCACGTGACCGGAATTGTACTACTTCAATCTTTGTCCTCAGCCAGGGCTAATTCTCGATTATTGGATGCGGAATCTTTTGCAGGGTACTCTGCAAAAGTGAACTCTACCCACTCAAAACTATAGAAAAGAGGACCACTTGCTCCGCCTATAAAGTGCCCTTATCGGCAGGTATGTTCGCCCGCTATATTGTAGGCAAGGGAGTCACATCCTCTGTCGGATGACATTGATTACGACTTCATGTCCATCCGGACAATTTAGGGTGTCTTGGCATGCCTCCAGTGTTATGTTACATGTACCTGTTCCAATGAGCTGGGCAACTCTGAATCCATGCTTTCACTTGAAATCATCAACCTTTCGAACTCTATTCAACGTTCCACTCTGGCCAGGATTAGCTGACGTATTGTGTCATAGGCCATCTTCCCAAGGATTGCAAAGTCACTGTGATCAATTGCTGCAACACGACGAGTAAAGTTCACGCAGTATAAGTAGAGTTTGCATCGCAAAGCTGCTTCAAGGGCATATGCGTACATCAATGTCTGTTATTGACAATGTGATCAGAAAATTTCCATAATGAGTCCCTTTGAAGCTTCCGTACCCGTCTTCACAGCCGTCTTATGATGAGTATGGGGTGTACTACTAGTAATGCCCCCTTCGACGAGATGGCCCTTGTGCTTCATAGCTACTGACGCATGTAAGGAAGAGTCACTCATTGCCGATGTTGACAGAACTCGGAGACCTGTGAGGCAAGCCGTTAAGATTAAACAGCACGGATTTGAATATAATAATGGAGGTGATATTACCTCAAGAAGACGCACGTGAGCATAATCACTGGCAGTCAACGTTACAAATCTTGATGATGACCGCATCGCAACGTCTCCAAAACACTTCATAGCGAGGGAACTCAGATATTGGCCTGGAGTTTTCAAAGTTTCGAAATTAGGTACATTAAATAAGCGAAGAGAAAGTTATTCGGGTCCTCTGTTTGGTATCTTCTAGTCTCATGACTATGTGCATCACATTCCTCCTTTCCTGAGATCTTGGCCATCACCGGGGACAGCTTTATCAAATGAGGCAAGCCACTAGCCCGGCGATAAGAGCCAAGCTGACGCCCTGAACAGCAGCGCCTGCCGTTGGAACTGTGCTTGGAGTCATCGTTGAGGTCATGGTAGCTCCCGTCATCGTCGCAGTCATGGTGGCGTTCATACCTCCCGTCGCAGTGGCATTCTTCGGGGCCATGGCGGGCTGGTAGCTAGCGCAGGTTGAGTTGGTGGAGATGGGGCAGCTGTCCTGAATGCAGATAGCCTGCAGTTGAGGACCCTGCTCTGGGATGGCCGTGGCAGGCGGGCTGCAGCGCATGCCAAAGAGTTGGTTCAAAGCCATACCGACTGCCTTGATGTCGTCCTGGGCGACACCAAAGGAGGCAGCAGCCATGGCAACTTGAGTAATGAAGTAACCAAGCTCATTCTGGTCCAAGTCCATGAACTTATGCACCTCGTACATGGACGCAAAGCCGCTGTACTTGGGGAAGCCGGTCATGCCGTATTGAGAGCAGCCGAGAAGGGCACCGAAGAATTGGTACAAGTGAGTCAGGAGGAAGCTGAGTGAAAGCTCACGTTAGCTTTACTCCGGTGATTAGCAGAACTGAGTGGGTTGAACTCACTATTGCTTGGACGTGTCATCGTTGGCAGGCATGTTCTTCATCAAAGGGGCAGCACCGCCTCCATCGAGAAAGTTGACTGACACACCGGAGCTGCCGCCTCGGTTCGATGAGGCTAAGTCTCCGTTGAAGTAAGGAAGAAGGTTGACCTCAGCGCCATTGTACATGCCAGGTGCCAGGATACCATCGACCTTGATTCCGACGTTCGGCATCGTATCTGATTGAACTCATGTGAGTGACAGAGGCCTTCAAATGCACAGGCAGTGTGACTTACAATTTCCAATAACAACAGTGTTTACCAAGAGCGTGAGAAGCGTGTATTGGTTTGCACCAGTGTTGTTTTTCAACAGCGCCGTTGTGTAGTAGTCGCAAATGGGAGTGTCGGCGGGGCGCTGGGCAATGACGCCTGTAGCCACAGCCAGAGCGAGTGCGATGTTTTTGCAATACATGTTGACTAATTGAGACAGCCTGGTCGTTGACTTGGTGATGCAAGGTATCGGAAACAACTTGGCGAGTATGTCGAACGCTTGTCAACGAAGAGCAGTGTCCAGCTTATAAGTGCGACATGGGCAAGGCTGAAAGGGCAGCGGATTTCCATCATCGTCATCCTTCGGTAGCATTGCTGCCGTTTCTGTCAGTTGCCTCTCAAAGAATGTCAGTCAAATGACACCAGTTGGGAAATGATGGTCTCGTCAAGCCTTGGCACTAGCTGTGCCCAAAAGTTTAGAGCTAGTACCTAGACAGCCAGGCACTAGCGCCGGGCCAGCCCAGATCCGGGGAGAACAATGTCCACGTCGGGATAGCAGCTTACATCTACGGAATTAGGTCTTTTCTTATTGGATGGCTGAAGCCGTTAAAGCCCCGGATTCTAGCTGTCCGGATAGTCTAAGCCAACGATCCGAATCCCGAGGGCCGGGAGCGTCAAGGAAGCCGCCAGACCGTTGTCTTACCCAGTGTTCCACGTTACTGGGATCCCTACGTGGCATGTCAACAAAGGCAATGATCTGATGAACACGTCCCATCAGAGTTTCCATATTTTCTATCGTAGGAAAGCTGACCTTCGGATCAGTTTGTTGCCGGTACCTGTTTCCTCAGTTGATCAGCAGAGAATCTATCCATTTGGGCAGGAGACGGAGGAGCCTTTATCTTCGACGGACAGATTGTGTCCCGACTTGGAGGATAGACGATTTCTCCTCGGGGACGGTGAATAGTCCTCTTGTAGTGTGCAGCATGTTCTGTGGATCAGCCGTGACAGCCTGATATGCATTCCTTGGCCCGCGTTTGTTAGGCCACCCTTCATATCCATCCATTCATAAGATGTAACCCAATTCATCGATTCAGAGGTGTTTGTGACCTATGATATTCGTACTCGGCATTCGAAATGCTCGAATAGACTTCATTGTCAGACCAAAAGTACGGTATCGAAGTGCACAAAACCTGGGTTTCCAGCCAGCTTGAAGAACAACAAATTTCCATAGCTCTGCTAGCTTCCGCGAGCTCCTTAAAACCCCTCAATCGAAGCCTACTAATACTATAGTCTAATCATCTTGTGCCTAGTCCATGATACCGGGACCCCGAAGAGTCAATAGGCGAGACTAGCTTGGGCTTAGGCCCTCTACATGGGTAAGTCGGCACTTCTATGAATTTGTCAATCACGGCTGGCTTCAACTCCGTCGGTATTCCTCCCCGGACTAGTAATGTTCTATACAATCCATAAATGCTCCCACAGTTGCGGCATTAGAGACAGTCGGGCGACGTACACTTGTTTCAAGGATAAGCGATGCGGTGCACCGACGTGTGAATGAACCAACGTAGATTGATGTGCCCAGTTTGCAAGCTATCCACTTTATCCAATCTACATTATCCAAATATTTTTCACATACAGACACAGTGACATCCATTCCCGGGACGCAAAAGAATGAAGAAGTCAATAAGAAGATTTTTCGTGATGAGGACCATCCATCGGTGAGCAGGATCGTTTCGTAAAACACTACTCAGCCCTACTCCAGTCGATCGACAGAAATCTCGCGGTAATTGATTGCCTATTTGGGGTAGGCAGTCTAGGTACAGGTAAGAGAAATCGAAGCGGTCCTTCTGCCTGCCTAAGGTACCTGTTGGTTGCCAATGGAGAGCCTCTGCGACACTTTTGCCCAGGTGGTTGTCAACATTTGATAGTCGGCGTGGAACGAAAGCAAAAGGTCATCACAGCTCAAGAACAGATGAGACCCGGGTGAGAAAGCTAGATGTATTTGCCCCCGATGACCAACTACACTGGTTTCCACCACGCGACTTGTGTGGAGCTATCCTCGTGGCGTTAAAGGTAGCGGCAAGACTGTGCGGACGCTACGCATCCTGACGCCATGACAAACGCCTTCCAGTAGCCAAATGGATTGGGGCAAGTATCATATCCGGATATGTAGAACGGCAGACGATGATGGTTCCGCCGAAGCAAATCGCAATCTCGAAGACGATCCTGAAGATAGGAGAGGCCGCAACAATAAGCTTTAATCACTCTGTCCAATACTGACACACTGTGCACTTGCCGATGCGCGGCTTGACTCTTTGCTGATGGTGCAGTGCACGATACGAATCAGTTGTCAAGATGGCAGATGGAGCTGTCCAAGTCAAAAGGAAAGAATTACAGAAGACGTGCTTAATAGAAAAGGAAGATGGTGAGCTTGCCTATTTTAGGTACTTCACAGCTCTGGAATAAGAAAGACGTGTCAAAGTCCTCAACCCGCAATTTTCCAAGTTCCAAGGCCTTGCGGACAAAGATATCGGATTCAGGCATTGGGTGTGGCGAACTCTAAGCAGGAGGGAGGGTGACGCGGGTTTGGAAGAATGAGTGATATGGATAAGAGTCTGGAAATGAAATGAGAAAAAGACAGAAAGGCGGAATGACTGACTAGTGAGGGAAACCATCCATCCATTCAACAACGGAAATTGTCGCCCGACCGGAGACTAATATCTGATTAAGTTTCGAGGAACCCCGACCTACCGATACACCTTGGTCTTGCTGACTAGGCCAAGCTTGAATCTGAGTCATTGGATGCACTGGTGAAGACTGACATCTTTGATACTTTTGAATAACAACAGTAAGTAGACCATGACTTGTTCGGTCGGTGATTCTAATAGCCGCCGCCACTCAGTGACGGAAGATGTGAAATATCCACGGCCCGTATCATGGTTTATACCCTTAACCTTTGCAATTATCTAGTCATGCTATTCTACACTCAAGTGCCATACAGAGAGCAGATTTGTGGTGAAGAAAAGCAATCTGCGCCATCCCTACATGAAAAGACTTCATCAACAAGGGACAAAGGACCAAGTGTGAATGCTTAGATTCGGGAACGGGTATGGATGAAGTTTGCCGATGAGTAAGCATAGCGGCAGTGGCACGGTTAAGGTAATAGTGGCAGCCTGGATTCTGTAGACAACGACCGCCGACTCCCGAGGACCTGTGCTGCTGAACAAACAGCCAACCTGGGTCTTGACAGTACATGTATTATCTGACGTCGAGATGCAGGTGAAATTGCAAAGGGTTGGTGGATGAGTTTGTGGGTTGTCTTTCTGTCGGGGGATGGCCGATGAGCGGAACGTCCAGTCCGTGGCTGGAGACATAGTACGTACTTCAACTAGAGAGGAGGCTAGTCCCAAAAGAGAGACGGGCTTCTGAATAAAGTGGCGCAGATGATGCGATATGCGATTTGGTGGATCTGATAGGAGCGCCACAAGCATTTGGACGAATTAAGCTTAGCGGATATCCTAGCGAGCCAAGGGTACGTATCTCGCCATCTACCCTTGTCTCCACGTGATGTCAGATGAGCACGGAGGCTCGGCAGTGGGTCTTTTGGCCCCCTGCAGGCCTCCTGGACTCTTGGAGCAATTCCCGCGTTTCTCGTCTTTCGTCTCATTTCTGCCCTTATTTTGTCTGCCCACCCTGTGTAGAATGCTGATGGGGGGACATCACGATTTTACCAAACTCGTTGAGCCCCCCCAAATACTCCGACTCCCATGCCCGATTCATCTCTGATTCTTTGGGGCCGCTGCTGCCCACCTTCCGAACAGAGCCAAGAGGTCCTTGCGTCGACACGGCGATTTTCAACCCACAATGTCCACTTTGTCGATTAGGTAGCTCTCCCCCTGAGAACCCCGGGCGACTAAGCGGATATTGGGCTTCTCTCTACCGAGTACGGAGGGAAGACCCTGTCACTCACTCTGCTGAGCGTTGAATATTGTATAATCGGTAACCACATGGACAGGGCATCGCACCCAGCACTGAGGAAGGAAGAGCCACTGTCGAGTTTCAAATAGCTCACTGTGCCATTCGGCTCGTTGTCGCCGCCGGCGAGATGGATATCTGTCTCCGTACGTTTAAAATCTTAAAATCAACAATCTCATGAACCAAGCATGGATTGCGCGTCTTTCCAACCTCAGATACGAGCTCCCTCGCCGGTCTACCGCCTCGTCAATCTCTTAAGCTTCATGCAGAGTTACATGTCTGCGAAACTCAATATTGCTCAAAGCTGAGCAGCAATCATAACCCGAGGTCAAGTCTCCGCAATTCATCTGCCGTCTCTGCAGCACCGAGTCAACAGCTTAGCTGCACGTTGTGCCGGTGCGAATCTGGGGTAGACCGTAGAATGCCCCGAGATTCCGGGACTTACAGCGCCTTGCCCGCTGCTGGTTCGTCTGGTCTTTTGCTTTCATGTCCATGGCGAACGCTATGCACCGGGTCGGCCGTTCGTCTGAACATTCTTCCTCTTTCCTGGCTCGCTTGGGCATCTTGCAGCGGACTGCCCCCGGCAATGTCTCCTTTTGTCCAGCGGACCAATTTCACCGTCAGCCCTTCATCTCCTCAACTGTTCGTCTCCTCTCACCTTGACAATAAAGATGACCGAGACAATCAATCCGCCGACAGCCCACCAGATGAACACTCCTCATGTGGTCCAAACAACGGCATGGTGTCAGCACGAAAGTAAAGTACCTTGAGCTGAAGTCCCCCTCGGTTGAATCGTCTGCCATTAGCTTCTAGCAAGCTTCCTTGAGCTTTGAAGTAGTGATGGACTTCCCCGCAATCATCACAATCCCCGTGCCATCATTACTGCGAGCGCGAGCAGCTAGGAGTTGCAAATGCCACTGTAACCTCGAATGTTTATTTCCAGATCCGCCGTCCAATCGAGCAAAGATCAGAGACAACGTTCTCATGTAATTCCTACGGCACACGGCTGCAGCGGGTTCCTGCCAAGTCGTCCCGAATTCCCATCAATCATGCCTTTTCCCTGCTCTTCCTCCACCCGTCCGGAGCGGGACTTGGGCAACCCCTGGTTCCTCGGGCCCTGTCCCTCACCCTTTCCGCTTCACCCTTCGTGATCTATCTCGCGCAGCCACGGCGAGGAAGCCCTGGTCGCCGGCCCATGAAACAATCATTCCGCCAATCAACAAACTGTTGCAATTTATCACGAGCCCTTGCAAGAGGTAACCTCTCCGGCGGACGCCCGCTCTTGGAAGTTGGAATCCCGCGAAAGAGACCAAGGAGCCTTCAGCACTGAGCATGGCGAGGAACTGTCCCGGCCTCCCAGGATTTGCGCTGGCCGGTTGCCAAGCGCCAAGTCCAGACGAACTGTTCTTGACTTTATAACAAAGTCGATCACCCTCGTTCCCAAAACCCAGGAGGAGGCTCTCTTGTTCTGGTACTGCTTAGCCTTATTCCAACTTCGTCCTCCCACTCTCTCTAGTTCGCCAGGCAAGGGCAGCCCCTTTACAGCCAAAATGGCGTTCAACACTCTTCTTCAGGTTATCTTCTTCACCATCCTTTCCTTCGCCTCCTCTGCTCTGGCCGCCTTCAACTTCCCTCTCGCCTAATTTTTCTTGGCATCTGCTGTTAGTGAATGAGTGAGCCTACCACCAAATTACTAACAGCCGAAAACTCTTCACCTCCCCTTGCCGGAGCCCGCATCCGCGATGGCCTCACAGCCGCCGTCGGGCACCGGACTGATGTCGGCCGACCAAGCCGACCCCGAACCAGGCTCCGGGACACCTCCGGAGCCGAACCCCACCTCAAGAGCTAAGCGACGCCGCGACGCCGAGGCACAGCCGACCCGGCCCAGCCTAACGGGAAGCCAGCTTGATGCCACCACCGACGCCCCTACCTCGGCCGAGGGGCCCGCAGCCTCTACCGCATCTGCTCCGAGCGGATCTGCCACAGGGTCCGTCTTGACAGCCCTTGCAGAAGAAGCTAGACAGTACGAGGCACGGAAAGACGTCTTTCTGACCATTGCACGGTCCGTCGACAGCGTTGTCGCCAGCTTTGACGGTTCTAGAAAGCAGATCGCGAAAGAAGCCACTGCCTATGTCATTCAAACCCTCAAGAGACTGATCAATCACGAGACAAGCCCAATAGCGGCCCGGAGTTGGGCGGCTGTCGTCGCACCGATGGCGGGCAACACCACTGCGGCGACCCGGAGCGGCCAGAGCTGCCAGAGCTCTGCCCGCCCGAAGGCCACACTCCCCGCCGAGGATCAGCCGCAGGCGCAGCCGAAGGAGGACCTCCGCATCTTTGCCCGCGTCCCGGAAGAAAGCTTAGCGGCCGCTCGGAAGATCGCACCGTTCGCCGTACGACAGATCGTCTGTAAGGCCGTTGGCCTGGGGCTAGCGGACCTTCCCCACGTCTACCATATCAGCACAGGTTACTCTCTGAAGCCGCGAAACAAGCAAATACAGGAAAGACTACTTACAAGTAAGGCAAAGCTGGCGGAATGCCTCGGCGCCCACCAAGTCGAGACGCCTATCAAGTGGCACACATACGTTGTGCCGCGATGCCCAACAAAACTACACAGCATTGGCGGGGACGTCCTGGACCCAGCCACACTCGTTGAAGATGAGGTCTTCGCACAGACAGGACAGAAGCCTGTCCTTGCTCGACCGTCCCGCCTTGGGCCCAACCCAGTCACGAACGAAATATCTTGGCTCATATCATTCACATCAGAGGTCACGCCCTTCAGGCTCTTCAACCAAAGCGGCAGATCTCTGCCCATCAAAAAACGAAGGACGCTCATCCGACATGACCCCGGCTGCCAGGGCTACCACGCCAACCGGTTCTGCGGACGACGACCGACTTGCAGCAACTGCGGAAGACCTTCCGACTCACACGAAACGGGACCTTGCATGGCCAGGCCCCAGTGTCCCAACTGCTGCGGCCCCTTCCAAGCCGGCCACACAGACTGCCCAGCGAGGCCCTCGGTCGTAAACGGCGTCGTCTCCCTTCCCGGTCGAAAGGAGCGGGCTCGGATCCGGAAGGCCGGCCAGAAAGCATCGGACACTCTGTACAAGGCTACTCGATCCGACAGTAGCCA